>NC_056459.1:38332354-38427354 GCF_018296145.1 Oncorhynchus tshawytscha
CAGCTATTATAGAGAGATAGACACACACACTGCAGTGTTCAGCTGTGCCCAGCTATTATAGAGAGATAGACACACACACTGCAGTGTTCAGCTGTGCCCAGCTATTATAGAGAGATAGACACACACACTACAGTGTTCAGCTGTGCCCAGCTATTATAGAGAGATAGACACACACACTGCAGTGTTCAGCTGTGCCCAGCTATTATAGAGAGATATACACACACACTGCAGTGTTCAGCTGTGCCCAGCTATTATAGAGAGATAGACACACACACTGCAGTGTTCAGCTGTGCCCAGCTATTATAGAGAGATAGACACACACACTGCAGTGTTCAGCTGTGCCCAGCTATTATAGAGAGATAGACACACACACTGCAGTGTTCAGCTGTGCCCAGCTTATAGAGAGATAGACACACACACTGCAGTGTTCAGCTGTGCCCAGCTCTTATAGAGAGATAGACGCACACACTGCAGTGTTCAGCTGTGCCCAGCTATTATAGAGAGATAGACGCACACACTGCAGTGTTCAGCTGTGCCCAGCTATTATAGAGAGATAGACGCACACACTGCAGTGTTCAGCTGTGCCCAGCTATTATAGAGAGATAGTCGCACACACTGCAGTGTTCAGCTGTGCCCAGCTATTATAGAGAGATAGACACACACACTGCAGTGTTCAGCTGTGCCCAGCTATTATAGAGAGATAGACACACACACTGCAGTGTTCAGCTGTGCCCAGCTATTATAGAGAGATAGACACACACACTGCAGTGTTCAGCTGTGCCCAGCTATTATAGAGAGATAGACACACACACTACAGTGTTCAGCTGTGCCCAGCTATTATAGAGAGATAGACACACACACTGCAGTGTTCAGCTGTGCCCAGCTATTATAGAGAGATATACACACACACTGCAGTGTTCAGCTGTGCCCAGCTATTATAGAGAGATAGACACACACACTGCAGTGTTCAGCTGTGCCCAGCTATTATAGAGAGATAGACACACACACTGCAGTGTTCAGCTGTGCCCAGCTATTATAGAGAGATAGACACACACACTGCAGTGTTCAGCTGTGCCCAGCTATTATAGAGAGATAGACACACACACTGCAGTGTTCAGCTGTGCCCAGCTCTTATAGAGAGATAGACGCACACACTGCAGTGTTCAGCTGTGCCCAGCTATTATAGAGAGATTTCACACACTGCAGTGTTCAGCTGTGCCCAGCTATTATAGAGAGATAGACGCACACACTGCAGTGTTCAGCTGTGCCCAGCTATTATAGAGAGATAGACGCACACACTGCAGTGTTCAGCTGTGCCCAGCTATTATAGAGAGATAGACGCACACACTGCAGTGTTCAGCTGTGCCCAGCTATTATAGAGAGATAGACGCACACACTGCAGTGTTCAGCTGTGCCCAGCTATTATAGAGAGATAGACGCACACACTGCAGTGTTCAGCTGTGCCCAGCTATTATAGAGAGATAGAGTCACACACTGCAGTGTTAAGCTGTGCCCAGCTATTATAGAGAGATAGACGCACACACTGCAGTGTTCAGCTGTGCCCAGCTATTATAGAGAGATAGACGCACACACTGCAGTGTTCAGCTGTGCCCAGCTATTATAGAGAGATAGACACACACACTGCAGTGTTCAGCTGTGCCCAGCTATTATAGAGAGATAGACACACACTGCAGTGTTCAGCTGTGCCCAGCTATTATAGAGAGATAGACACACACACTGCAGTGTTCAGCTGTGCCCAGCTATTATAGAGAGATAGTACACTGCAGTGTTCAGCTGTGCCCAGCTATTATAGAGAGATAGACACACACACTGCAGTGTTCAGCTGTGCCCAGCTATTATAGAGAGATAGACACACACACTACAGTGTTCAGCTGTGCCCAGCTATTATAGAGAGATAGACACACACACTGCAGTGTTCAGCTGTGCCCAGCTATTATAGAGAGATATACACACACACTGCAGTGTTCAGCTGTGCCCAGCTATTATAGAGAGATAGACACACACACTGCAGTGTTCAGCTGTGCCCAGCTATTATAGAGAGATAGACACACACACTGCAGTGTTCAGCTGTGCCCAGCTATTATAGAGAGATAGACACACACACTGCAGTGTTCAGCTGTGCCCAGCTATTATAGAGAGATAGACACACACACTGCAGTGTTCAGCTGTGCCCAGCTCTTATAGAGAGATAGACGCACACACTGCAGTGTTCAGCTGTGCCCAGCTATTATAGAGAGATAGACGCACACACTGCAGTGTTCAGCTGTGCCCAGCTATTATAGAGAGATAGACGCACACACTGCAGTGTTCAGCTGTGCCCAGCTATTATAGAGAGATAGTCACACACACTGCAGTGTTCAGCTGTGCCCAGCTATTATAGAGAGATAGACGCACACACTGCAGTGTTCAGCTGTGCCCAGCTATTATAGAGAGATAGACACACACACTGCAGTGTTCAGCTGTGCCCAGCTATTATAGAGAGAGACACACACACTGCAGTGTTCAGCTGTGCCCAGCTATTATAGAGAGACAGACACACACACTGCAGTGTTCAGCTGTGCCAGCTATTATAGAGAGATAGACACACACACTGCAGTGTTCAGCTGTGCCCAGCTATTATAGAGAGATAGACACACACACTGCAGTGTTCAGCTGTGCCCAGCTATTATAGAGAGATACACACACACACTGCAGTGCTCAGCTGTGCCCAGCTATTATAGAGAGATAGACACACACACTGCAGTGTTCAGCTGTGCCCAGCTATTATAGAGAGATAGACACACACACTGCAGTGTTCAGCTGTGCCCAGCTATTATAGAGAGATAGACACACACACTGCAGTGTTCAGCTGTGCCCAGCTATTATAGAGAGATAGACACACACACTGCAGTGTTCAGCTGTGCCCAGCTATTATAGAGAGATAGACACACACACTGCAGTGTTCAGCTGTGCCCAGCTATTATAGAGAGATAGACACACACACTGCAGTGTTCAGCTGTGCCCAGCTATTATAGAGAGATAGACACACACACTGCAGTGTTCAGCTGTGCCCAGCTATTATAGAGAGATAGACACACACACTGCAGTGTTCAGCTGTGCCCAGCTATTATAGAGAGATAGACACACACACTGCAGTGTTCAGCTGTGCCCAGCTATTATAGAGAGATAGACGCACACACTGCAGTGTTCAGCTGTGCCCAGCTATTATAGAGAGATAGACGCACACACTGCAGTGTTCAGCTGTGCCCAGCTATTATAGAGAGATAGACGCACACACTGCAGTGTTCAGCTGTGCCCAGCTATTATAGAGAGATAGACGCACACACTGCAGTGTTCAGCTGTGCCCAGCTATTATAGAGAGATAGACACACACACTGCAGTGTTCAGCTGTGCCCAGCTATTATAGAGAGATAGACACACACACTGCAGTGTTCAGCTGTGCCCAGCTATTATAGAGAGATAGACACACACACTGCAGTGCTCAGCTGTGCCCAGCTATTATAGAGAGATAGACACACACACTGCAGTGTTCAGCTGTGCCCAGCTATTATAGAGAGATAGACACACACACTGCAGTGTTCAGCTGTGCCCAGCTATTATAGAGAGATAGACACACACACCGACTGCTGAGGCCCCAGACTGCAGCAACGACACAGAGATTGTCACAATCCAACTGAATATTTCATGGCGTCTCTCATGGCTTGTGTACATGGTACAACAATCAGGACCGCGGAGAAGACTGCTAGCTCTGCCAACGTCATGCGACTGGATTGTGTACATGGTACAACAATCAGGACCGCGGAGAAGACTGCTAGCTCTGCCAACGTTATGCGACTGGATTTCTGCTGTGTATCTTTTTTTGTTTCAAGGTTTAGAAATGTAAAGCAGAGCAACACTGGTGGTGTGTCATGTCTCTAACCATGTTTATCCTCTCTTTTCTCTTCATGTCTCATCACCATGTTCCATCCTACCTCTATATTCCTCTCATCATTCTGCTATACCTGCTCTTTCTTTCTCTCTCTCTCTCTCTCTCTCTCTCGCACTCTCTCTCACGCTCTCTGTCTCTCTCTCTCTCTCTCTCTCTCTCTCTCTCTCTCTCTCTCTCTCTCTCTCTCTCTGTCTCTCTGTCTCTCTCTCTCTCTCTTGCGCTCTCTCTCTCTCTCGCTCTCTCTCACGCTCACTCTCGCACTCTCTCTCACGCTCTCTCTCTCTCTCTCGCACTCTCTCTCACGCTCTCTGTCTCTCTCGTTCTCTCTCTCTCGTTCTCTCTCTCTCTCTCTGTCTCTGTCTCTCTCTCTCTCTCTCTCTCTCTCTCTCTCGCTCTCTCTCTCTCTCTCTGTCTCTGTCTCTCTCTGTCTCTCTGTCTCTCTCTCTCTCTCTCTCTCTCTCCCCCCATTTTCTTCCTCCTTCAATCCCTCCCATCACCCACCTTGCAGGCAGAGGAAGTGGAAGGTGGAAGGAGCCTGTGCCCCTCTTACAAGACAGACCACACCCTCATCTAACTGAACAGAGGGAAATACAGACCACACACTCATCTAATTGAACAGAGGGAAATACAGACCACACCCTCATCTAACCGAACAGAGGGAAATACAGACCACACCCTCATCTAACTGAACAGAGGGAAATATAGACCACACCCTCATCTAACTGAACAGAGGGAAATACAGACCACACCCTCATCTAACTGAACAGAGGGAAATACAGACCACACCCTCATCTAACTGAACAGAGGGAAATACAGACCACACCCTCATCTAACTGAACAGAGGGAAATACAGACCACACCCTCATCTAACTGAACAGGGAAATATAGACCACACCCTCATCTAACTGAACAGAGGGAAATACAGACCACACCCTCATCTAACTGAACAGAGGGAAATGTAGACCACACCCTCATCTAACTGAACAGAGACGGAAATACAGACACCCTCCCTAACTGAACAACGGAAATGACGACCACGGAACCCGCCGCCGACGACAACGGAACCCCAGAGCCGGCGACAACGGAACCCGCCCCGCCGACAACGGAACCCGCCGCCCGGCGACAACGGAACCCGCCGCCGACGACAACGGAACCCGCCGCCGACGACAACGGAACCCGCCGCCCGATGACAACGGAACCCGCCGCCGACGACAACGGAACCCGCCGCCGACGACAACGGAACCCGCCGCCGACGACAACGGAACCCGCCGCCGACGGCGAAAAAAGCAGATTGTGTGACTTTGCAATGTCTCCTTACAACTTCAGCTCTCTGAAAGGAATATCTACTATTGTCTGCCTGAGATGAGGCAGCAAGGTGGCACTACGCTGTGGCGATGATCCTCCTATGTATTTTTCACCAAAAACCCAAAGGGAATTCTAAGGTCAGCAGAGAGACAGTATTGGCCTGTAGCAGCTGATACACAGGAGATGAGAAGAGACCAGTCTGTGCAAACAATGCACTGTGTCGTGAACTTAACTTTGCATGGACTAGATCTATCTGGATCTATCTGGATCTAACTGGATCTATCTGGATCTAACTGGATCTAACTGGATCTAACTGGATCTAACTAGATCTAACTGGATCTAACTAGATCTAACTGGATCTATCTGGATCTATCTGGATCTAACTGGATCTATCTGGATCTATCTGGATCTAACTAGATCTATCTGGAACTATCTGGATCTAACTGGATCTAACTAAATCTAACTGGATCTATCTGGATCTAACTAGATCTATCTGGATCTAACTAGATATATCTGGATCTCTAAGTCCTGAGAAAGGCACTCTGGACCGTATTTGATTTCTCCTTGCTGTTTTGGATGTCAAACAAATATTTTGGGGCCATTCTTTTCCTGACCGATTGTTTTCTTCACTTCTGGAAGTTTCCTCTGAGGCCTTGAAAAGGGGGATAATATTTGGAGGCCTTTGTTGTTGAAGATATGGGCTTGTGTTATTATAGCTTTTAACCTCTCCCCCTTTATTAAGGCTGTAGGGAGGATCTCTACCCCTCTCCCCCTTTAGTAAAGGCTGTAGGGAGGATCTCTACCCCTCTCCCCCTTTAGTAAGGCTGTAGGGAGGATCTCTACCCCTCTCCCCATTTAGTAAGGCTGTAGGGAGGATCTCTACCCCTCTCCCCCTTTAGTAAGGCTGTAGGGAGGATCTCTACCCCTCTCCCCATTTAGTAAGGCTGTAGGGAGGATCTCTACCCCTCTCCCCTTTAGTAAGGCTGTAGGGGAGGATCTCTACCCCTCTCCCCTTTAGTAAGGCTGTAGGGAGGATCTCTACCCCTCTCCCCCTTTAGTAAGGCTGTAGGGAGGATCTCTACCCCTCTCCCCCTTTAGTAAGGCTATAGGGAGGATCTCTACCCCTCTCCCCTTTAGTAAGGCTGTAGGGAGGATCTCTACCCCTCTCCCCCTTTAGTAAGGCTGTAGGGAGGATCTCTACCCCTCTCCCACATTTAGTAAGGCTGTAAGGAGGATCTCTACCCCTCTCCCCTTTAGTAAGGCTGTAGGGAGGATCTCTACCCCTCTCCCCCATTTAGTAAGTCTGTAGGGAAGATCTCTACCCCTCTCCCCCATTTAGTAAGGCTGTAGGGAGGATCTCTAACTCTCTCCCCTTTAGTAAGGCTGTAGGGAGGATCTCTACCCCTCTCCCCCCTTTAGTAAGGCTGTAGGGAGGATCTCTAGCCCTCTCCCCCATTTAGTAAGGCTGTAGGGAGGATCTCTAACCCGTGTGTGTGTGTGTGTGTGTGTGTGTGTGTGTGTGTGTGTGTGTGTGTGTGTGTGTGTGTGTTCCATTGGCTACATCAGCATATCCCTTGCAGCTTTTTGTTGTTGTTTCTAATCAGTTCATCCCGAAGACTCATCCATGTGCTGAATCAGGTCATCTGGCATCCAGGACATTTCTAATTATACTGATACATGTCCAGATTAAAACTCACCTCAACACAATGTTTTTTTGACACCAATAAATCACACCTAGTATTTTACAAGCAATTAGTGTCAGATTTAATGGATCACTACGGATAATAGCTCTGCAATCTTTTATCTTTGGGACATCAGTTCGACATTCTGGGATACTCCAGACAGACAGACTTCTACTGTAATGACAGAGAGGTTTCTACACCAGACAGACTCCTACTGTAATGACAGAGAGGTTTCTACACCAGACTGCCTCCTACTGTAATGACAGAGTGGTTTCTACACCAGACAGACTGACTCCTACTGTAATGACAGAGAGGTTTCTACACCAGACAGACTCCTACTGTAATGACAGAGAGGTTTCTACACCAGACAGACTCCTACTGTAATGACAGAGAGGTTTCTACACCAGACAGACTCCTACTGTAATGACAGAGAGGTTTCTATATCAGACAGACTGACTCCTACTGTAATGACAGAGAGGTTTCTACACCAAACAGACAGACTCCTACTGTAATGACAGAGAGGTTTCTACACCAGACAGACTCCTACTGTAATGACAGAGAGGTTTCTATATCAGACAGACTCCTACTGTAATGACAGACAGGTTTCTATATCAGACAGACAGACTGACTCCTACTGTAATGACAGAGAGGTTTCTACACCAGACTGAATCCTACTGTAATGACAGAGAGGTTTCTACACCAGACAGACTGACTCCTACTGTAATGACAGAGAGGTTTCTATGTCAGACAGACTGACTCCTACTGTAATGACAGAGAGGTTTCTATATCAGACAGACTCCTACTGTAATGACAGAGAGATTTCTACACCAGACAGACAGACTGACTCCTACTGTAATGACAGAGAGGTTTCTACACCAGACAGACTGACTCCTACTGTAATAACAGAGAGGTTTCTACACCAGACAGACAGACTCCTACTGTAATGACAGAGAGGTTTCTACACCAGACTGACTGACTCCTACTGTAATGACAGAGAGGTTTCTATATCAGACAGACTGACTCCTACTGTAATAACAGAGAGGTTTCTATATCAGACAGACTGCCTCCTACTGTAATGACAGAGAGGTTTCTACACCAGACAGACTGACTCCTACTGTAATGACAGAGAGGTTTCTACACCAGACAGACTGACTCCTACTGTAATGACAGAGAGGTTTCTATATCAGACAGACTGACTCCTACTGTAATGACAGAGAGGTTTCTACACCAGACAGACTGACTCCTACTGTAATGACAGAGAGGTTTCTACACCAGACTGACTCCTACTGTAATGACAGAGAGGTTTCTACACCAGACAGACTGACTCCTACTGTAATGACAGAGAGGTTTCTATGTCAGACAGACTGACTCCTACTGTAATGACAGAGAGGTTTCTATATCAGACAGACTCCTACTGTAATGACAGAGAGGTTTCTACACCAGACTGACTCCTACTGTAATGACAGAGAGGTTTCTACATCAGACAGACTGACTCCTACTGTAATGACAGAGAGGTTTCTATATCAGACAGACTGACTCCTACTGTAATGACAGAGAGGTTTCTACACCAGACAGACTGACTCCTACTGTAATGACAGAGAGGTTTCTATATCAGACAGACTGACTCCTACTGTAATGACAGAGAGGTTTCTACACCAGACAGACAGACTCCTACTGTAATGACAGAGAGGTTTCTATATCAGACAGACTCCTACTGTAATGACAGAGAGGTTTCTACACCAGACTGACTCCTACTGTAATGACAGAGAGGTTTCTACACCAGACAGACTGACTCCTACTGTAATGACAGAGAGGTTTCTATATCAGACAGACAGACTCCTACTGTAATGACAGAGAGGTTTCTACACCAGACAGACTGACTCCTACTGTAATGACAGAGAGGTTTCTATATCAGACAGACTCCTACTGTAATGACAGAGAGGTTTCTATATCAGATAGACTGACTCCTACTGTAATTACAGAGAGGTTTCTATATCAGACAGACTGACTCCTACTGTAATGACAGAGAGGTTTCTACACCAGACTGACTCCTACTGTAATGACAGAGAGGTTTCTACACCAGACAGACTGACTCCTACTGTAATGACAGAGAGGTTTCTATGTCAGACAGACTGACTCCTACTGTAATGACAGAGAGGTTTCTATATCAGACAGACTCCTACTGTAATGACAGAGAGGTTTCTACACCAGACAGACTGACTCCTACTGTAATGACAGAGAGGTTTCTATATCAGACAGACTGACTCCTACTGTAATGACAGAGAGGTTTCTACACCAGACAGACTGACTCCTACTGTAATGACAGAGAGGTTTCTACACCAGACTGACTCCTACTGTAATGACAGAGAGGTTTCTATATCAGACAGACTCCTACTGTAATGACAGACAGGTTTCTATATCAGACAGACAGACTGACTCCTACTGTAATGACAGAGGTTTCTACACCAGACTGACTCCTACTGTAATGACAGAGAGGTTTCTACACCAGACAGACTGACTCCTACTGTAATGACAGAGAGGTTTCTATATCAGACAGACTCCTACTGTAATGACAGAGAGGTTTCTATGTCAGACAGACTGACTCCTACTGTAATGACAGAGAGGTTTCTATATCAGACAGACTCCTACTGTAATGACAGAGAGGTTTCTACACCAGACAGACAGACTGACTCCTACTGTAATGACAGAGAGGTTTCTATATCAGACAGACTCCTACTGTAATGACAGAGAGGTTTCTACACCAGACAGACAGACTCCTACTGTAATGACAGAGAGGTTTCTACACCAGACTGACTGACTCCTACTGTAATGACAGAGAGATTTCTATATCAGACAGACTGACTCCTACTGTAATGACAGAGAGGTTTCTATATCAGACAGACTGACTCCTACTGTAATGACAGAGTGGTTTCTACACCAGACAGACTCCTACTGTAATGACAGAGAGGTTTCTACACCAGACAGACTGACTCCTACTGTAATGACAGAGAGGTTTCTACACCAGACTGACTCCTACTGTAATGACAGAGAGGTTTCTACACCAGACAGACTGACTCCTACTGTAATGACAGAGAGGTTTCTATGTCAGACAGACTGACTCCTACTGTAATAGGTTTCTCAGACAGACTCCTACTGTAATGACAGAGAGGTTTCTACACCAGACAGACAGACTGACTCCTACTGTAATGACAGAGAGGTTTCTATATCAGACAGACTCCTACTGTAATGACAGAGAGATTTCTACACCAGACAGACTGACTCCTACTGTAATGACAGAGAGGTTTCTATATCAGACAGACTCCTACTGTAATGACAGAGAGGTTTCTACACCAGACAGACAGACTCCTACTGTAATGACAGAGAGGTTTCTACACCAGACTGACTGACTCCTACTGTAATGACAGAGAGGTTTCTACACCAGACTGACTGACTCCTACTGTAATGACAGAGAGATTTCTATATCAGACAGACTGACTCCTACTGTAATGACAGAGAGGTTTCTACACCAGACAGACTGACTCCTACTGTAATAACAGAGAGGTTTCTACACCAGACAGACAGACTCCTACTGTAATGACAGAGAGGTTTCTACACCAGACTGACTGACTCCTACTGTAATGACAGAGAGGTTTCTATATCAGACAGACTCCTACTGTAATGACAGAGAGGTTTCTACACCAGACTGACTCCTACTGTAATGACAGAGAGGTTTCTATATCAGACAGACTGACTCCTACTGTAATGACAGAGAGGTTTCTACACCAGACTGACTCCTACTGTAATGACAGAGAGGTTTCTATATCAGACAGACTGACTCCTACTGTAATAACAGAGAGGTTTCTATATCAGACAGACTGACTCCTACTGTAATGACAGAGGTTTCTACACCAGACAGACAGACTCCTACTGTAATGACAGAGAGGTTTCTATATCAGACAGACTCCTACTGTAATGACAGAGAGGTTTCTACACCAGACTGACTCCTACTGTAATGACAGAGAGGTTTCTACACCAGACAGACTGACTCCTACTGTAATGACAGAGAGGTTTCTATATCAGACAGACTGACTCCTACTGTAATGACAGAGAGGTTTCTATATCAGACAGACTCCTACTGTAATGACAGAGAGGTTTCTACACCAGACAGACTGACTCCTACTCTAATGACAGAGAGGTTTCTACACCAGACAGACAGACTCCTACTGTAATGACAGAGAGGTTTCTATATCAGACAGACTGACTCCTACTGTAATGACAGACAGGTTTCTATATCAGACAGACAGACTGACTCCTACTGTAATGACAGAGGTTTCTACACCAGACTGACTCCTACTGTAATGACAGAGAGGTTTCTACACCAGACAGACTGACTCCTACTGTAATGACAGAGAGGTTTCTATATCAGACAGACCCCTACTGTAATGACAGAGAGGTTTCTATGTCAGACAGACTGACTCCTACTGTAATGACAGAGAGGTTTCTACACCAGACAGACTGACTCCTACTCTAATGACAGAGAGGTTTCTACACCAGACAGACAGACTCCTACTGTAATGACAGAGAGGTTTCTATATCAGACAGACTGACTCCTACTGTAATGACAGACAGGTTTCTATATCAGACAGACAGACTGACTCCTACTGTAATGACAGAGAGGTTTCTACACCAGACTGAATCCTACTGTAATGACAGAGAGGTTTCTACACCAGACAGACTGACTCCTACTGTAATGACAGAGAGGTTTCTATATCAGACAGACTCCTACTGTAATGACAGAGAGGTTTCTATGTCAGACAGACTCCTACTGTAATGACAGAGAGGTTTCTATATCAGACAGACTCCTACTGTAATGACAGAGAGGTTTCTACACCAGACAGACTGACTCCTACTGTAATGACAGAGAGGTTTCTACACCATACAGACTGACTCCTACTGTAATGACAGAGAGGTTTCTACACCAGACTGAATCCTACTGTAATGACAGAGAGGTTTCTATATCAGACAGACTGACTCCTACTGTAATGACAGAGAGGTTTCTATATCAGACAGACTCCTACTGTAATGACAGAGAGGTTTCTACACCAGACAGACTGACTCCTACTGTAATGACAGAGAGGTTTCTACACCAGACAGACAGACTCCTACTGTAATGACAGAGAGGTTTCTATATCAGACAGACTCCTACTGTAATGACAGAGAGGTTTCTACACCAGACTGACTCCTACTGTAATGACAGAGAGGTTTCTACACCAGACAGACTGACTCCTACTGTAATGACAGAGAGGTTTCTACACCAGACTGAATCCTACTGTAATGACAGAGAGGTTTCTATATCAGACAGACTGACTCCTACTGTAATGACAGAGAGGTTTCTATATCAGACAGACTCCTACTGTAATGACAGAGAGGTTTCTACACCAGACAGACAGACTCCTACTGTAATGACAGAGGTTTCTATATCAGACAGACTCCTACTGTAATTTCTACACCAGACTGACTCCTACTGTAATGACAGAGAGGTTTCTACACCAGACAGACTGACTCCTACTGTAATGACAGAGAGGTTTCTATATCAGACAGACTGACTCCTACTGTAATGACAGAGAGGTTTCTATATCAGACAGACTCCTACTGTAATGACAGAGAGGTTTCTACACCAGACAGACTGACTCCTACTCTAATGACAGAGAGGTTTCTACACCAGACAGACAGACTCCTACTGTAATGACAGAGAGGTTTCTATATCAGACAGACTGACTCCTACTGTAATGACAGACAGGTTTCTATATCAGACAGACAGACTGACTCCTACTGTAATGACAGAGAGGTTTCTACACCAGACTGACTCCTACTGTAATGACAGAGGTTTCTGACTCCTACTGTAATGACAGAGAGGTTTCTATATCAGACAGACTCCTACTGTAATGACAGAGAGGTTTCTATGACTCCTACTGTAATGACAGACAGACAGACTCCTACTGTAATGACAGAGAGGTTTCTACACCAGACAGACAGACTCCTACTGTAATGACAGAGAGGTTTCTACACCAGACAGACTGACTCCTACTGTAATGACAGAGAGATTTCTATATCAGACAGACTGACTCCTACTGTAATGACAGAGAGGTTTCTATATCAGACAGACTGACTCCTACTGTAATGACAGAGTGGTTTCTACACCAGACAGACTCCTACTGTAATGACAGAGAGGTTTCTATATCAGACAGACTGACTCCTACTGTAATGACAGAGAGGTTTCTACACCAGACAGACTGACTCCTACTGTAATGACAGAGAGGTTTCTACACCAGACTGACTCCTACTGTAATGACAGAGAGGTTTCTATGTCAGACAGACACTCCTACTGTAAGACAGAGGTTTCTACACCAGACAGACTCCTACTGTAATGACAGAGAGGTTTCTATATCAGACAGACTGACTCCTACTGTAATGACAGAGAGGTTTCTATATCAGACAGACTGACTCCTACTGTAATGACAGAGAGGTTTCTACTGTATAACACCAGACAGACTCCTACTGTAATGACAGAGAGGTTTCTATATCAGACAGACTGACTCCTACTGTAATGACAGAGAGGTTTCTACACCAGACAGACTGACTCCTACTGTAATGACAGAGAGGTTTCTATATCAGACAGACTGACTCCTACTGTAATGACAGAGAGGTTTCTATATCAGACAGACTGACTCCTACTGTAATGACAGAGAGGTTTCTACACCAGACAGACAGACTCCTACTGTAATGACAGAGAGGTTTCTACACCAGACAGACTGACTCCTACTGTAATGACAGAGAGGTTTCTATATCAGACAGACTGACTCCTACTGTAATGACAGAGAGGTTTCTATATCAGACAGACTCCTCATGACAGACTGACTCCTACTGTAATGACAGAGAGGTTTCTACACCAGACAGACAGACTCCTACTGTAATGACAGAGAGGTTTCTACACCAGACAGACTGACTCCTACTGTAATGACAGAGAGGTTTCTATATCAGACAGACAGACTCCTACTGTAATGACAGAGAGGTTTCTACACCAGACTGACTCCTACTGTAATGACAGAGAGGTTTCTACACCAGACAGACTGACTCCTACTGTAATGACAGAGAGGTTTCTATATCAGATAGACTGACTCCTACTGTAATTACAGAGAGGTTTCTATATCAGACAGACTCCTACTGTAATGACAGAGAGGTTTCTACACCAGACAGACTGACTCCTACTCTAATGACAGAGAGGTTTCTACACCAGACAGACAGACTCCTACTGTAATGACAGAGAGGTTTCTATATCAGACAGACTGACTCCTACTGTAATGACAGACAGGTTTCTATATCAGACAGACAGACTGACTCCTACTGTAATGACAGAGAGGTTTCTACACCAGACAGACTCCTACTGTAATGACAGAGAGGTTTCTACACCAGACAGACTGACTCCTACTGTAATGACAGAGAGGTTTCTATATCAGACAGACTCCTACTGTAATGACAGAGAGGTTTCTATGTCAGACAGACTGACTCCTACTGTAATGACAGAGAGGTTTCTATATCAGACAGACTCCTACTGTAATGACAGAGAGGTTTCTATATCAGACAGACTCCTACTGTAATGACAGAGAGATTTCTACACCAGACAGACTGACTCCTACTGTAATGACAGAGAGGTTTCTATATCAGACAGACTGACTCCTACTGTAATGACAGAGAGGTTTCTATATCAGACAGACAGACTGACTCCTACTGTAATGACAGAGTGGTTTCTACACCAGACAGACTCCTACTGTAATGACAGAGAGGTTTCTATATCAGACAGACTGACTCCTACTGTAATGACAGAGAGGTTTCTACACCAGACAGACTACTGTAATGACAGAGAGGTTTCTACACAGACTGACTCCTACTGTAATGACAGAGAGGTTTCTACACCAGACAGACTGACTCCTACTGTAATGACAGAGAGGTTTCTATGTCAGACAGACTGACTCCTACTGTAATGACAGAGAGGTTTCTACACCAGACAGACTCCTACTGTAATGACAGAGAGGTTTCTATATCAGACAGACTGACTCCTACTGTAATAACAGAGAGGTTTCTATATCAGACAGACTGACTCCTACTGTAATGACAGAGAGGTTTCTACACCAGACACTACTGTAATAACAGAGGTTTCTATATCAGACAGACAGACTCCTACTGTAATGACAGAGAGGTTTCTATATCAGACTGACTGACTCCTACTGTAATGACAGAGAGGTTTCTACACCAGACAGACTGACTCCTACTGTAATGACAGAGAGGTTTCTATATCAGATAGACTGACTCCTACTGTAATTACAGAGAGGTTTCTATATCAGACAGACTGACTCCTACTGTAATGACAGAGAGGTTTCTACACCAGACAGACTGACTCCTACTGTAATGACAGAGAGGTTTCTACACCAGACAGACTGACTCCTACTGTAATGACAGAGAGGTTTCTATGTCAGACAGACTGACTCCTACTGTAATGACAGAGAGGTTTCTATATCAGACAGACTCCTACTGTAATGACAGAGAGGTTTCTATATCAGACAGACTCCTACTGTAATGACAGAGAGGTTTCTACACCAGACAGACTGACTCCTACTGTAATGACAGAGAGGTTTCTACACCAGACAGACACTAATGACAGAGACTCCTACTGTAATGACAGAGAGGTTTCTATATCAGACAGACTGACTCCTACTGTAATGTTTCTACACCAGACTGACTCCTACTGTAATGACAGAGAGGTTTCTATATCAGACAGACTGACTCCTACTGTAATAACAGAGAGGTTTCTATATCAGACAGACTGACTCCTACTGTAATGACAGAGAGGTTTCTACACCAGACAGACAGACTCCTACTGTTTCTAATGACTGTAATGAGAGGTTTCTACACCAGACTGACTCCTACTGTAATGACAGAGAGGTTTCTACACCAGACAGACTGACTCCTACTGTAATGACAGAGAGGTTTCTATATCAGACAGACTGACTCCTACTGTAATGACAGAGAGGTTTCTATATCAGACAGACTCCTACTGTAATGACAGAGAGGTTTCTACACCAGACAGACTGACTCCTACTCTAATGACAGAGAGGTTTCTACACCAGACAGACAGACTCCTACTGTAATGACAGAGAGGTTTCTATATCAGACAGACTGACTCCTACTGTAATGACAGACAGGTTTCTATATCAGACAGACAGACTGACTCCTACTGTAATGACAGAGAGGTTTCTACACCAGACAGACTCCTACTGTAATGACAGAGAGGTTTCTACACCAGACAGACTGACTCCTACTGTAATGACAGAGAGGTTTCTATATCAGACAGACTCCTACTGTAATGACAGAGAGGTTTCTATGTCAGACAGACTGACTCCTACTGTAATGACAGAGAGGTTTCTATATCAGACAGACTCCTACTGTAATGACAGAGGTTTCTACACCAGACAGACAGACTCCTACTGTAATGACAGAGAGGTTTTCTGACTCCACTGTAATGACAGAGAGATTTCTATATCAGACAGACTGACTCCTACTGTAATGACAGAGAGGTTTCTATATCAGACAGACTGACTCCTACTGTAATAAGTGGTTTCTGACATGACAGAGAGGTTTCTATATCAGACAGACAGACTGACAGAGAGGTTTCTACAGACAGTGACTCCTACTGTAATGACAGAGAGGTTTCTACACCAGACTGACTCCTACTGTAATGACAGAGAGGTTTCTACACCAGACAGACTGACTCCTACTGTAATGACAGAGAGGTTTCTATATCAGACAGACTCCTACTGTAATGACAGGTTTCTACACCAGGACTCCTTGTAATGACAGAGAGGTTTCTACACCAGACAGACTGACTCCTACTGTAATGACAGAGAGGTTTCTATATCAGACAGACTGACTCCTACTGTAATGACAGAGAGGTTTCTATCAGACAGACCAGACAGAGGTTTCTACACCAGACAGACTGACTCCTACTGTAATGACAGAGAGGTTTCTACACCAGACAGACAGACTCCTACTGTAATGACAGAGAGGTTTCTATATCAGACAGACTGACTCCTACTGTAATGACAGAGAGGTTTCTATATTTCCTACTGTAATGACAGAGAGGTTTCTACACCAGACTGACTCCTACTGTAATGACAGAGAGGTTTCTATATCAGACAGACTGACTCCTACTGTAATGACAGAGAGGTTTCTATATACTGTAATGACAGAGAGGTTTCTCAGACAGACTGACTCCTACTGTAATGACAGAGGTTTCTATATCAGACAGACTCCTACTGTAATGACAGAGAGGTTTCTACACCAGACAGACAGACTCCTACTGTAATGACAGAGAGGTTTCTACACCAGACTGACTGACTCCTACTGTAATGACAGAGAGATTTCTATATCAGACAGACTGACTCCTACTGTAATGACAGAGAGGTTTCTATATCAGACAGACTGACTCCTACTGTAATGACAGAGTGGTTTCTACACCAGACAGACTCCTACTGTAATGACAGAGAGGTTTCTATATCAGACAGACTGACTCCTACTGTAATGACAGAGAGGTTTCTACACCAGACAGACTGACTCCTACTGTAATGACAGAGAGGTTTCTACTCCTACTGTAATGACAGACTGACTCCTACTGTAATGACAGAGAGGTTTCTCAGACAGACTGACTCCTACTGTAATGACAGACTACACCAGACAGACTCCTACTGTAATGACAGAGAGGTTTCTATATCAGACAGACTGACTCCTACTGTAATGACAGAGAGGTTTCTATATCAGACAGACTGACTCCTACTGTAATGACAGAGAGGTTTCTACACCAGACAGAGACTCCTACTGTAATGACAGAGAGGTTTCTATATCAGACAGACTGACTCCTACTGTAATGACAGAGAGGTTTCTATATCAGACAGACTGACTCCTACTGTAATGACAGAGAGGTTTCTACACCAGACAGACACCTACTGTAAGACAGACTGACTCCTACTGTAATGACAGAGAGGTTTCTATATCAGACAGACTGACCTACTGTAATGACAGAGAGGTTTCTACACCAGACAGACTGACTCCTACTGTAATGACAGAGAGGTTTCTATATCAGACAGACTGACTCCTACTGTAATGACAGAGAGGTTTCTATATCAGACAGAGACTCCTACTGTAATGACAGAGAGGTTTCTATATCAGACAGAGGTTTCTACACCAGACAGACAGACTCCTACTGTAATGACAGAGAGGTTTCTACACCAGACAGACTGACTCCTACTCTAATGACAGAGAGGTTTCTACACCAGACAGACAGACTCCTACTGTAATGACAGAGAGGTTTCTATATCAGACAGACTCCTACTGTAATGACAGAGAGGTTTCTACACCAGACTGACTCCTACTGTAATGACAGAGAGGTTTCTATATCAGACAGACTGACTCCTACTGTAATGACAGACAGGTTTCTACACCAGACAGACTGACTCCTACTGTAATGACAGAGAGGTTTCTATATCAGACAGACTGACTCCTACTGTAATGACAGAGAGGTTTCTACACCAGACAGACTGACTCCTACTGTAATGACAGAGAGGTTTCTATGTCAGACAGACTGACTCCTACTGTAATGACAGAGAGGTTTCTACACCAGACAGACTGACTCCTACTGTAATGACAGAGAGGTTTCTACACCAGACAGACTGACTCCTACTGTAATGACAGAGAGGTTTCTATGTCAGACAGACTGACTCCTACTGTAATGACAGAGAGGTTTCTATATCAGACAGACAGACTACTACTGTAATGACAGAGAGGTTTCTACACCAGACTGACTCCTACTGTAATGACAGAGAGGTTTCTATATCAGACAGACTCCTACTGTAATGACAGAGAGGTTTCTACACCAGACAGACAGACTGACTCCTACTGTAATGACAGAGAGGTTTCTATATCAGACAGACTCCTACTGTAATGACAGAGAGGTTTCTACACCAGACAGACAGACTCCTACTGTAATGACAGAGAGGTTTCTACACCAGACTGACTGACTCCTACTGTAATGACAGAGAGATTTCTATATCAGACAGACTGACTCCTACTGTAATGACAGAGAGATTTCTATATCAGACAGACTGACTCCTACTGTAATGACAGAGAGGTTTCTATATCAGACAGACTGACTCCTACTGTAATGACAGAGTGGTTTCTACACCAGACAGACTCCTACTGTAATGACAGAGAGGTTTCTATATCAGACAGACTCCTACTGTAATGACAGAGAGGTTTCTACACCAGACAGACAGACTCCTACTGTAATGACAGAGAGGTTTCTATATCAGACAGACTCCTACTGTAATGACAGAGAGGTTTCTACACCAGACAGACTGCTAATATTTCTAACCTCCAAACCACCTCTCAAGGTCCTGAACTCCACACAGACATACTAAAACAGAGACCTGTTCTCCAAGGACTCTGGTTGAGTTAAACTCTCTCTCTCTGTGAATGTCATAAGGTTCAGTAACTTTTCATGTCAATCTAGTTTTCTTTCAGTGAAAGCTAGTAATGATGTGTTGGATCCGTCAAGTTAGTGAGGAGCCACAGGATGCATTTCCATGGAGACTCGTGGACGTTGCTAGGGACCACTTGTATTTTTCCAGGGCGGAGATGGTGTCATAACTGGAGTAACTGGTCAAGCACACACGGAACGTAACAGAACTGCGAGGCTGCGTTCAGCAAAGTCTTCTGCTGTTTGTTTCTCTCTCTAGGGCTGACCTGACCTCTGACCTGACCTCTGACCTGATCTCTCTAGGGCTGACCTGACCTCTGACCTGACCTCTGACCTGATCTCTGACCTGATCTCTGACCTGATCTCTGACCTGACCTCTGACCTGACCTCTGACCTGACCTCTGACCTGATCTCTGACATGCAGGGACAATGAAGCTGGGGACCAGTATATGGACAATGAAGCTGGGGACCAGTATATGGACAATGAAGCTGGGGACCAGTATATGGACAATGAAGCTTGGGACCAGTATATGGACAATGAAGCTGGGGACCAGTATATGGACAATGAAGCTGGGGACCAGTATATGGACAATGAAGCTGGGGACCAGTATATGGACAATGAAGCTGGGGACCAGTATATGGACAATGAAGCTGGGGACCAGTATATGGTATGAGCTCCCTGAAGCAGTCTTGCAGGTTTACTGAAAGGAAGAAGAATGACTGTAGCAGGGAAGGTCTTGTCTGGTTCTACAAACTGACTGGCTACTACTGGTCTATTCAACTCTTAAAGGAAAACCCACTCTTAGTGGATCATAAACTCATACAACTTAGGGATCCTTTCCACTGCTTGAACCAAGTTCGTTTCCCTCCGGTTGTAGCCTGGTGGTTAGAGTGTAGAGGAGGCAGGGTAGCCTAGTGGTTAGAGTGTAGAGGCGGCAGGGTAGCCTAGTGGTTAGAGTGTAGAGGAGGCAGGGTAACCTAGTGGTTAGAGTGTTGAGGCGGCAGGTAGCCTAGTGGTTAGAGTGTAGGGGCGGCAGGTAGCCTAGTGGTTAGAGTGTAGAGGCGGCAGGTAGCCTAGTGGTTAGAGTGTAGAGGCGGCAGGGTAGCCTAGTGGTTAGAGTGTAGAGGCGGCAGGGTAGCCTAGTGGTTAGTGTGGAGGGGGGGGCAGGTAGCCTAGTGTTTAAGGTGTAGAGGGGGGCAGGTAGCCTAGTGGTTAGAGTGTAGAGGGGGCAGGTATCCTAGTGTTTAGAGTGTGGAGGTGGCAGGGTAGCCTAGTGGTTAGAGTGTGGCGTTGGCAGGGTAGCCTACTGGTTAGAGTGTGGAGGTGGCAGGGTAGCCTAGTGGTTAGAGTGTGGGGCGGCATGGTAGCCTAGTGGTTAGAGTGTGGAGGCGGCAGGGTAGCCTAGTGGTTAGAGTGTGGATGTGGCAGGGTAGCCTAGTGGTTAGGTGTGGAGGCGGCAGGGTAGCCTAGTGGGAGTGTGGCGTCGGCAGGGTAGCCTAGTGGTTAGAGTGTGGAGGCGGCAGGGTAGCCTAGTGGTTCGAGTGTAGAGGCGGCAGGGTAGCCTAGTGGTTAGAGTGTAGAGGAGGCAGGGTAGCCTAGTGGTTAGAGTGTAGAGGCGGCAGGGTAGCCTAGTGGTTAGAGTGTGGAGGCGGCAGGGTAGCCTTGTCGTTGGAGTGTAGAGGAGGAGGTAGCCTAGTGGTTAAAGTGTAGAGGAGGCAGGTAGCCTAGTGGTTAGATTGTAGAGGTGGCAGGGTAGCCTGGTGGTTAGAGTGTAGAGGCGGCAGGGTAGCCTAGTGGTTAGAGTGTAGAGGCGGCAGGGTAGCCTAGTGGTTCGAGTGTAGAGGCGGCAGGGTAGCCTAGTGGTTAGAGTGTAGAGGCGGCAGGGTAGCCTAGTGGTTAGAGCGTTTGACTGGTAACCAGAAGGTTGCAAGTTCAAATCCCCGAGCTGACAAGGTACAAATCTGTCGTTCTGCCCCTGAACAAGGCAGTTAACCCACTGTTCCTAGGCCGTCATTGTAAATAAGAGTTTGTTCTTAACTGACCTGCCTCGTTAAATAAAGGTACAACAAATATTTAAAAAAGACATAACATGTCTCATCACCTCATGAGTGGTGCTCTTGCGCAACTTTATCAGATTTGACCCCCAGCTCATCTTGAAAACCTTGCTGAAAGCTTTATCATAGCTTGTGTTGGTGGCATCGCAATTACTCCTGTGCAGCTTCAATTGGAAGTGATTAAGCGGATCATAGCAAAGCAGTGTTTACGCTCTGATTCCCCGGCTCCTGCATTATAATCTCCCAATTATCGGGGAAAGGTTCTGCAAAGGCAAGCAGCTGGGGTTTCGGTGGGGGCGGGAACAGGCGGGGAGACGACGCCCGCTTTGCTTTTCAAACGTTTCAGATGTAAACATCAGCAGAAAAAGGACTGTGATCGTGACAGGAAGGGGAGGGGTGAGAGGAGCTGTTGCGTGAGAGTGAATAACGTCTTGTGATGTGAGTGATGGAGTCAAGATGTCAGGGAGAATACCCACTAGGGAGGAAGATTAGAGGAAGGTGAGAGGAAGATGGGAGGAAGATGGGAGGAAGGTGGAAGGTGAGAGGACGATGGAGGAAGGTGAGAGGACGATGGAGGAAGGTGAGAGGATGATGGAGGAAGGTGAGAGGAAGATGGGAGGAAGATGAGAGGAAGATGGGAGGAAGGTGAGAGGAATATGGGAGGAAGGTGAGAGGAAAATGTGAGGAAGTTGAGAGGAAGGTGGGAGTAAAATGGGAGGAAGATGAGATATGGGAATTGTGGTTAAATTAGTGTAGTGTCTGTGTCCATATTTGACACCTTCCCCTTTTGAAGACCCTCTCTCCAACGGTCAGGTTGAAGACCCTCTCCAGCGGTCAGGTTGAAGGCCCTCTCCAACGGTCAGGTTGAAGACCAGCGGTCAGGTTGAAGACCCTCTCCAGCGGTCAGGTTGAAGACCCTCTCCAATGGTCAGGTTGAAGACCCTCTCCAACGGTCAGGTTGAAGACCCTCTCCAGCGGTCAGGTTGAAGACCCTCTCCAATGGTCAGGTTGAAGACCCTCTCCAACGGTCAGGTTGAAGACCCTCTCCAATGGTCAGGTTGAAGACCCTCTCCAACGGTCAGGTTGAAGACCCTCTCCAATGGTCAGGTTGAAGACCCTCTCCAACGGTCAGGTTGAAGACCCTCTCCAGCGGTCAGGTTGAAGACCCTCTCTCCAACGGTCAGGATGAAGACCAGCGGTCAGGTTGAAGACCCTCTCCAACGGTCAGGTTGAAGACCCTCTCCAACGGTCAGGTTTGAAGACCCTCTCCAACGGTCAGGATGAAGACCAGCGGTCAGGTTGAAGACCCTCTCCAACGGTCAGGTTGAAGACCCTCTCCACGGTCAGGTTTGAAGACCCTCTCCAACGGTCAGGTTTGAAGACCCTCTCCAACGGTCAGGTTTGAAGACCCTCTCCAACGGTCAGGTTTGAAGACCCTCTCCAACGGTCAGGTTGAAGACCCTCTCCAACGGTCAGGTTTGAAGACCCTCTCCAACGGTCAGGTTTGAAGACCCTCTCCAACGGTCAGGTTGAAGACCCTCTCCAACGGTCAGGTTTGAAGACCCTCTCCAACGCTCAGTTTGAAGACCCTCTCCAACGCTCAGGTTGAAGACCCTCTCCAGCGGTCAGGTTGAAGAAGCACGTGGCGAGAAGGTTTCTCTTAATTCTGTCGTTATAAAACCACGTGTCCACACTGCGAGGATCAAATCTTACCTAAGACATTAGAATCTTTCCACAATACCGACGAGGGATCAGCTCCTAGAGAGATATTTTCACCTATGACTGCAAAGAGGAAGTGGCTTATTGTGCTCTTCCTTTAACACTACGTTGTAGACTGGGCACTTCATTGCGCACATGTTGCCGCACATCATGACACACATTGAGGGAAGATGTACAGACAGTAGCCTAGTCGCAAAATAAAACTCAATTGATTGAACGTGAAATAGTTTTTAAATATGATTGAAAATACCATAATAGAGGCTCACGTAATCTATGTATATTTTAATACCGTCATCTTCGGTTTTTCATTTGATGCGTCATTTTATCACTTCTTTTCGTCACAATTGCAAATACAATTTTGTATTTGTGGTCGACTTCATTCTGAAGTCACAGTCAGACAGATAATCTACAGATGTTTAGTCTTCTGTGAATAAAGTGACCCTCTAACGACCCTTTAACGAGGGGTTTGGATCCCTCGTAGATGCACAAAGGTTTTTAGGAGCTATGTTGCTAACAAGTCTTTGGGAAACTTTGGCTGCTAAAGATACATTTTGCACGAAGTTTCTAACGATGATATTAACGCTACGAAGGCTCTGGAGAAACAAGGCTCCGCTTTATAAAAAGCTCCCCTGGCACTGTGTGTCCTCTCCTTGATCCTGTAGAATTTGCCTCTGTGGACGTTTAGAAGGATGGAGAACATGGACGTTGAGTTGAATGTTTTGTGATTCATTTACTTGCCTTTCATCCCACCGACACACCCACGACCAACTCCTATGAAGTCTTCATGTCATCCAGCCATCAGCCACGGGAGCCATTATGATGTGAGATTTAGAAGCTCGACATTTATCCCTTTATTCATGAATGTGCTATAATACTGTAGACCTGATCAGCCCTGTATATTGTTGGACAACCCCACGAAGCGAGATGGAGACTCAGATTCAATCAATGACTCATTATCCCTTCGTTCATGAATGTTACTTCCAGCCCTCTATATATCATGTCTACGTGATCTTCTCGACCTACAAGGCCTAAAGTCACCGTGATTTACCAGAGAGACAGGAACAGATTTAAGATCACCGACATAATTCAGCAAACGCATGCATGCACACACACACACACACACACACACACACACAAACACACACACAGCTTCCCCGTGGCAATAGGCTGCCCATATGTCTCTATCTACATCAGGGACCTGCCTAGGGTTTTACATACCAGCAGATCTGATTATCTGATATGGAAGGACAGACTGCCATCTCTCTGGAGAAGGTTTAGGTCTAGGCTGATTTGAGAGACTGCCATCTCTCTGGAGAAGGTTTAGGCCTAGGCTGATTTGAGAGACTGCCATCTCTCTGGAGAAGGTTTAGGTCTAGGCTGATTTGAGAGACTGCCATCTCTCTGGAGAAGGTTTATGTCTAGGCTGATTTGAGAGACTGCCATCTCTCTGGAGAAGGTTTAGGTCTAGGCTGATTTGAGAGACTGCCATCTCTCTGGAGAAGGTTTAGGCCTAGGCTGATTTGAGAGACTGCCATCTCTCTGGAGAAGGTTTAGGTCTAGGCTGATTTGAGAGACTGCCATCTCTCTGGAGAAGGTTTAGGTCTAGGCTGATTTGAGAGACTGCCATCTCTCTGGAGAAGGTTTAGGTCTAGGCTGATTTGAGAGACTGCCATCTCTCTGGAGAAGGTGTCGGTCTAGGCTGATTTGACAGACTGCCATCTCTATGGAGAAGGTTTAGGTCTAGGCTGATTTGAGAGACTGCCATCTCTCTGGAGAAAGTATAGGTCTAGGCTGATTTGTTTTTGAGTCCCAGACAAACGCGCTAAGATATTACTAAGTAGGCAGAGTTAACATACTAAATCAGACACATTTGTTTTCCAATGAAGATTTAAAATCACCTACGTAATTCATTTTAGAAAAAAAGTACAAAAAAAAAAAAGTGAATCTTTTGAAACCAATCACTATATTGTTCTGCCAATCTGGTTCTACCACTCACTTGGTAATTGCTTTTACAATTGTATTACTTTTAAAGCTGAAGCTTATCTCAACAGTGTGAATATAATATCAACCCCGGTCCCTATCGTGACTTGATGGAAAAAGGCAAAGATTGAATTTCCCTGGTGGTTTCACGGGCTGAGCAACGACGGTGGAGTCACGTCATCTTCAACTTATTGACGTTCACTTCCTGTAACCATGCTGCTGTTTTCGGATCAGTTTCCTGTCATTTCTGATCAGTTTCCTGTCATTTCTGATCAGTTTCCTGTCATTTCTGATCGGTTTCCTGTCATTTCTGATCGGTTTCCTGTCATTTCTGATCGGTTTCCTGTCATTTCAGATCAGTTTACTGTCATTTCGGATCAGTTTACTGTCATTTCGGATCAGTTTACTATCATTTCGGATCAGTTTCCTGTCATTTCAGATCAGTTTCCTGTCATTTCTGATCGGTTTCCTGTCATTTCTGATCGGTTTCCTGTCATTTCTGATCAGTTTACTGTCATTTCGGATCAGTTTACTGTCATTTCTGATCAGTTTACTGTCATTTCTGATCAGTTTCCTGTCATTTCGGATCAGTTTACTGTCATTTCGGATCAGTTTACTGTCATTTCTGATCAGTTTCCTGTCATTTCAATGTCAATTAATCAGAGTGGTGTAACAGAGTTGTAGAGGGTATCATCACCTTCCAGTTACTATCTCCTCATAGACAGTAGTAGAGGGTATCTCCTCATAGACAGTAGTAGAAGGTATCTCCTCATAGACAGTAGTAGAAGGTATCTCCTCATAGACAGTAGTAGAGGGTATCTCCTCATAGACAGTAGTAGAAGGTATCTCCTCATAGACAGTAGTAGAAGGTATCTCCTCATAGACAGTAGTAGAAGGTATCTCCTCATAGACAGTAGTAGAGGGTATCTCCTCATAGACAGTAGTAGAAGGTATCTCCTCATAGACAGTAGTAGAGGGTATCTCCTCATAGACAGTAGTAGAGGGTATCTCCTCATAGACAGTAGTAGAAGGTATCTCCTCATAGACAGTAGTAGAAGGTATCTCCTCATAGACAGTAGTAGAAGGTATCTCCTCATAGACAGTAGTAGAGGGTATCTCCTCATAGACAGTAGTAGAAGGTATCTCCTCATAGACAGTAGTAGAAGGTATCTCCTCATAGACAGTAGTAGAGGGTATCTCCTCATAGACAGTAGTAGAAGGTATCTCCTCATAGACAGTAGTAGAGGGTATCTCCTCATAGACAATAGTAGAGGGTATCTCCTCATAGACAGTAGTAGAGGGTATATCCTCATAGACAGTAGTAGAAGGTATCTCCTCATAGACAACTGGGTAAGACAGCTTTCTGAGACCCCTACACACTGCGATGTGCACACACACCCACACCCTCACCAACAAATGCACACACACACACACACACACACACACACACACACACACACACACACACACACACACACACACACACACACACACACAGCTTCCCCATGGCAATAGGCAGCCCATATGTCTCTATCTACATCAGGGACCTGCCTAGGGTTTTACATACCAGCAGATCTGATTATCTGATATGGAAGGACAGACTGCCATCTCTCTGGAGAAGGTTTAGGTCTAGGCTGATTTGAGAGACTGCCATCTCTATGGAGAAGGTTTAGGTCTAGGCTGATTTGACAGACTGCCATCTCTCTGGAGGAAGTAGGCTGATTTGACAGACTGCCATCTCTCTGGAGGAAATAGGCTGATTTGACAGACTGCCATCTCTCTGGGGAAGTAGGCTGATTTGACAGACTGCCGTCTCTCTGGAGGAAATAGGCTGATTTGACAGACTGCCGTCTCTCTGGAGGAAATAGGCTGATTTGAAAGACTGCCATCTCTCTGGAGGAAGCTTCGTGTAGGCTGATTTATTCTATGTTTAGATAATTGTCTTTGTGTCACGGACAGTTTTAGACATGTCTAGACATTTTCTCCAGCCATTCCTACACATAAGGGCTCTCTGTGGGTTTTGAAATGGAAACTATCTTTGTTTGGTTGGGGGGGCTAAAACCTAACCATGCAGCTTCCCTGTTTTGCCTACTTTAGATTAGTAACAAGCCCTTTCAGTTGATTCCAGTGCTTTGCTATAGCCCATCTGAATCTGAAAGCAAGCAGTACAGGAGGTTCCTCTATATTTGTGTTGGCAGATGAGAAGATGAGGAGAGGAGGAGAGAAGGATAGGAGAGAAGGAGAGGAGAGGAGGAGAGGAGGAGAGGAGGAGAGAAGGATAGGAGAGAAGGAGAGGAGAGGAGGAGAGGAGGAGAGAAGGATAGGAGAGAAGGAGAGAGAGAGAGGAGGAGAGAAGGATAGGAGAAGAGAAGGATAGGAAAGAAGGAGAGAAGGATAGGAGAGGAGGAGAGTAGGAGAGGAGGAGAGAAGGAGAGGAGGAGAGAAGGAGAGAAGGAGAGGAGAGGAGGACAAAAGGAGAGGAGGAGGACAGAAGGAGAGGAGAGGAGGCGATAGAAGGTGGAGAGAAGAGGAGAGAAGGATTGGAGAGGAGGAGAGAAGGATAGGAGAGGAGGAGAGAAGGAGAGGAGAGGAGAGAAGGAGAGGAGGACAAAAGGAGAGTAGAGGAGGATATAGAAGGTGGAGAGAAGAGGAGAGAAGGATAGGAGAAGAGGAGAGAAGGATAGGAGTGCAGGATAGGAGAGGAGGAGAGAAGGATAGGACCCTAACCATTCACTAACCATTCACTAACCATTCACTAACCATTCACTAACCAGTCACTAACCAGTCACTAACCATTCACTAACCATTCACTAACCATTCACTAACCATTCACTAACCAGTCACTAACCATTCACTAACCAGTCACTGCATGCCGAGCAACTGGAGAGAGTTTAGAACCCTGTGGTGTTCTGTGGGTTTGAGCCTTTATTTCCCACGAGAGACACAGCAACCAGTCTGTTTTATAGATAGAATATGATCCACATTCAGAGTTTCTGGGAAAATGGTGAAGTAATGTAATAATGGCGTATTGAAGGTTAGATCACGATTCATCATTTTAGACTTGCAAGGTTTCTCTTTTAGTCTCAGCTGTGCTGCTGGTTTCACAAAATATATTTTTTAAATGAAAAATGTAGGGAGGGAGAGGGAGAGGGAGAGGGAGAGGGAGAGGGAGACAGAGAGACAGAGAGACAGAGAGACAGAGAGACAGAGACAGAGACAGAGACACAGAGACACAGAGAGACAGAGAGACAGAGAGACAGAGCGACAATAGTGACCTCCTACTATGATACAGACATAGAGCTATGATCTCTGGGCCCTGAAAGACTTCCTCCTCAATGAACCTTTACAATGGCACAGCCTTTCCACCAACACCCCATTTTACGCTAATTCCCCTGGAGCGAAGGCATTCACTTGGAGTTTTCTGAGAGAAATAGGTGTAATTTAACACCTGTAGATTCTGTCTTTTAATGGTGTTCAAGACTAAATGAGTAACGCAAAAGGTCAACGATCTTCATGTTATAGTTTGGATCTCCTCTTCAATCTTAACGTGTTACTCAACAGCAACATTGATCAAAGTTGATCCAGATTTTAAATGATGTTTGGTCCTTCAGGTCTACTTTCTAAATATCGATGATACTACTGAGCTCCTCCTATATGTCCTGTAGTTTACTGGGCTCCTCCCATATGTCCTGTAGTTTACTGTGCTCCTCCCATATCAACATGTCCTGTAGTTTACTGGGCTCCTCCCATATCAACATGTCCTGTAGTTTACTGGGCTCCTCCCATATCAACATGTCCTGTAGTTTACTGAGCTCCTCCCATATGTCCTGTAGTTTACTGTCCTCCTCCCATATCAACATGTCCTGTAGTTTACTGGGCTCCTCCCATATCAACATGTCCTGTAGTTTACTGAGCTCCTCCCATATGTCCTGTAGTTTACTGTCCTCCTCCCATATCAACATGTCCTGTAGTTTACTGTGCTCCTCCCATATCAACATGTCCTGTAGTTTACTGTGCTCCTCCCATATGTCCTGTAGTTTACTGTGCTCCTCCCATATCAACATGTCCTGTAGTTTACTGTGCTCCTCCTATATGTCCTGTAGTTTACTGTCCTCCTCCCATATCAACATGTCCTGTAGTTTACTGAGCTCCTCCCATATCAACATGTCCTGTAGTTTACTGTGCTCCTCCCATATCAACATGTCCTGTAGTTTACTGAGCTCCTCCCATATCAACATGTCCTGTAGTTTACTGAGCTCCTCCCATATGTCCTGTAGTTTACTGTGCTCCTCCCATATCAACATGTCCTGTAGTTTACTGTGCTCCTCCCATATCAACAGGTCCTGTAGTTTACTGTGCTCCTCCCATATCAACATGTCCTGTAGTTTACTGTGCTCCTCCCATATCAACATGTCCTGTAGTTTACTGTGCTCCTCCCATATCAACAGGTCCTGTAGTTTACTGTGCTCCTCCCATATCAACATGTCCTGTAGTTTACTGTGCTCCTCCCATATCAACATGTCCTGTAGTTTACTGTGCTCCTCCCATATCAACATGTATAATGTTGGAGGAGGCAGAGGGGAGAGACTCTGATGAGTGATAATGATTATGCTGCAAACCAACCAATTTATTATAATACCATTTTTGAGAGCTTGGAGCAGTTTTGAATATTAATTCTGTCTTTTTGTTTTATCTATAGCTCACATTGAATTCCCCACCCACCCAAATGGTTTCTTTAGAATACATTATATAATTGTTTATTGCAAGAAGAGAATGTCCCCTTTTTTACTTGAAATAATTCAATATATTAATGTATATACATTACATTATATTATTATTATACATACATATGGACATGACTTATAAGAGAGGCAGATGATTTCCCTGTAGGGGCTGATGTCAACATAGTTGGTTTCTTTTTATATTTCTATATTGTATGTCTATCAGTTTTCCTTTTCATAGACCTTATGAAACACACAGCAGTAGAGAGCAGGAGCACCTACCAGGAGAGTCCTCGAAGCCTCAGCAACAACTAGTAGAGACAGGACCGACCCTAGTCTTTTGGGGGCCCCAACACCTCGCAGGCAAAACATGTTAGTGGTTCCCTTCTTGGTCGGGGCCCCCCTACCTGCCTCGGTGGCCCTAAGCATCTGCTTATGTCTCTTACTGGACGGGCATTGAGCACCAAACAGACCAGACATGCAGGACAGAGGGTTTTGCTGGAGACCGAAGGGTTTTAGGGGAAAAGGAAGGAGTGTACAAAACATGGCCTGAAACAGAAACTGTCAACAGAAAAAGTGGAACAACCTTTAAGAAAAGACTATAAAGTTAAGAACAAACAACTTTTTTTGTACAGAGATATATTTTTATGGAAATACATTTGTAATATAAAAAGACGAGAAATGGATTGACATATCTGTATATGTTATTATAATTTGTTTCAATATTGTAGTATAAATGCTAGTGGGAATATAAAAAAAATCTATCTATATATATACAAAGAGGAAAATAGAAACAAAGATTTTTTTTTGTAAAATGTAAAAAATATTGTACATACAAGTTTCCATACATTCTATCCACATGAGACCCACCATGGCTTGTCTGCTAAACTTTTTCCTGTCTATATACGAATCATTGCTTTGTGTCTAAGATCATTCTACTTTCTTGAACTGGAAACTTATTTTGAAGTTTTTTTTGAATAAAAAATACATTAAAAATCTATTGTTCATTTACGTTGTGTAATATTGCACCGTGAAGATACCCAATGATCACCGCATTTTATGATTAGTGATTGAGTTGTAGACTAGGAAAATGTACGCATGTAGCCAACATCCACAGCATTTACTGTGATTGCGATCTCTGCAAACTTCCAGAACATTGCCTTAGAAAAAAAGGCACATTGTCGACAGTGAAATGTGTTTGTCTACAACACGCATTTCATTGGATCCCTGTCGTCCATCTGACTGAACACAGCAGTCCATTGATGTTAATTTGGGAATACTGTATTGCAGAATGAAGACACAAAGTATCATAGAAGGTTATGACATTATGATTTATGTTGCTTATTGAATACAGAAGAACAATAAAGTGGTAAAATATATATTGTTGTGAGGTAACATTTGTTCACGTCTGTATACGGTATTGCAGTATGAAGATATAAATAAACTGTTTGGAATTATTATTCAATACAGCAGTAACATGCAGCAGTAAACTTCTTGTATTATTCAGTCGTGAGGAACCCGGCCTCTTCAACTAGAGGAACCCGGCCTCTTCAACCAGAGGAACCCGGCCTCTTCAACTAGAGGAACCCGGCCTCTTCAACCAGAGGAACCCGGCCTCTTCAACTAGAGGAACCCAGCCTCTTCAACCAGAGGAACCCGGCCTCTTCAACCAGAGGAACCCGGCCTCTTCAACCAGAGGAACCCGGCCTCTTAAACTAGAGGAACCCAGCCTCTTCAACCAGAGGAACCCGGCCTCTTCAACCAGAGGAACCCGGCCTCTTCAACCAGAGGAACCCGGCCTCTTCAACCAGAGGAACCCGGCCTCTTCAACTAGAGGAACCCAGCCTCTTCAACCAGAGGAACCCGGCCTCTTCAACCAGAGGAACCCGGCCTCTTCAACCAGAGGAACCCGGCCTCTTAAACTAGAGGAACCCAGCCTCTTCAACCAGAGGAACCCGGCCTTTTCAACCAGAGGAACCCGGCCTCTTCAACCAGAGGAACCCGGCCTCTTCAACTAGAGGAACCCGGCCTCTTCAACCAGAGGAACTTCAACTAGAGGAACCCAGTCTCTTCAACCAGAGGAACCCGGCCTTTTCAACCAGAGGAACTCGGCCTTTTCAACCAGAGGAACCCGGCCTCTTCAACCAGAGGAACCAGGCCTCTTCAACCAGAGGAACCCGGCCTCTTCAACTAGAGGAACCCGGCCTCTTCAACCAGAGGAACCCGGCCTTTTCAACCAGAGGAACCCGGCCTTTTCAACCAGAGGAACCCGGCCTCTTCAACCAGAGGAACCAGGCCTCTTCAACCAGAGGAACCCGGCCTCTTCAACCAGAGGAACCCGGCCTCATCAACCAGAGGAACCCGGCCTCATCAACCAGAGGAACCCGGCCTCTTCAACCAGAGGAACCCGGCCTCATCAACCAGAGGACCCGGCCTCTTCAACCAGAGGAACCCGGCCTCTTCAACCAGAGGAACCCGGCCTCTTCAACCAGAGGAACCCGGCCTCTTCAACCAGAGGAACCCGGCCTCTTCAACCAGAGGAACCCGGCCTCTTCAACCAGAGAAACCCGGCCTCTTCAACCAGAGGAACCCGGCCTCTTCAACCAGAGGAACCCGGCCTCTTCAACCAGAGGAACCCGGCCTCTTCAACTAGAGGAACCCGGCCTCTTCAACCAGAGGAACCCGGCCTTTTCAACCAGAGGAACTCGGCCTTTTCAACCAGAGGAACCCGGCCTCTTCAACCAGAGGAACCAGGCCTCTTCAACCAGAGGAACCAGGCCTCTTCAACCAGAGGAACCCGGCCTCTTCAACCAGAGGAACCCGGCCTCTTCAACCAGAGGAACCCGGCCTCATCAACCAGAGGAACCCGGCCTCTTCAACCAGAGGAACCCGGCCTCTTCAACCAGAGGAACCCGGCCTCTTCAACCACACAGCCAATGTGTTTGTTATTTTACTTTCCCCATCTTCATTATATATTACAAAGAAGCAGCAATGTTGTCTATAAAATGCGAGGGAAGTGAATGTTATGGTGGATTATATTTATATTTCTTCCTACATTATTTTATTTATTTGTTCTCCATTCCACCACTGATCATAGGTTTCATCCCAAACATAACCCTGTTCCCTATATAGTGCCCTACTTTAGACCAGAGCCCAATGGACCCTATTCCCTATATAGTGCCCTACTTTAGACCAGAGCCCAATGGACCCTGTTCCCTATATCGTGCCCTACTTTAGACCAGAGCCCAATGGACCCTGTTCCCTATATCGTGCTCTACTTTAGACCAGAGCCCAATGGTCCCAGTTCCCTATATCGTGCTCTACTTTAGACCAGAGCCCAATGGACCCTGTTCCCTATATAGTGCACTACTTTTCCCTGCACTAAGTAGGAAGTGTGGTCCATTGGGAAACAATTGTTGTCCGTTGCCTGTTCATTGTTAGTAGAGTGAGACTCCCTGTCGGTTGAAGAGAGGTACTGCTGGGCTGTAGAGGTCACAGAGAGGTGCTGTTGGTGTGTAGAAGTAACAGAGAGGTCTGTTGGTGTAGAGGTCACAGAGAGCTACTGTTGGTGTGTAGAGGTAACATAGAGGTACTGTTGGTGTGTAGAGGTAACAGAGACGTACTGTTGGTGTGTAGAGGTAACAGAGAGGTACTGTTGGTGTGTAGAGGTCACAGAGAGGTGATGCTGGGCTGTAGAGGTCGCAGAGAAGTACTGTTGGTGTGTAGAGGTGACAGAGAGGTACTGTTGGTGTGTAGAGGTAACAGAGAGGTACTGTAGAAATAACAGAGAGGTCTGTTGGTGTAGAGGTCACAGAGAGGTACTGTTGGTGTGTAGAGGTAACAGAGAGCTACTGTTGTGTGTAGAAATAACAGAGAGGTCTGTTGGTGTAGAGGTCACAGAGAGGTACTGTTGGTGTGTAGAGGTCACAGAGAGGTACTGTTGGGTGTGTAGAGACGTCTGTTGGTGTGTAGAGGTAACAGAGGAGGTAGTGCTTGCTGGCTGTGTTCAGTGTACTCTATTTACAAGGTACTGTTGGTGTGTAGAAGTAACAGATATTTTTTGGTCTGTTGGTGTAGATTTGGTGAATGAAGACTGTTGGTGTTAGGGACTGAAGATGGTACTGTTGTGTGTAGAGGTAACAGAGACGTACTGTTGGAGTTAGTAACAGGGGTCTGTAGAGGTCGCAGAGAAGTACTGTTGGTGTGTAGAGGTGACAGAGAGGTACTGTTGGTGTGTAGAGGTAACAGAGAGCTACTTCTGGTGTGTAGAGGTCACAGAGAGGTACTGTTGGTGTGTAGAGGTCACAGAGAGGTACTGTTGGTGTGTAGAGATCACAGAGAGGTAGTGCTTGCTGGCTGTGTTCAGTGTATCTATTTACAAAGTTTGAAATGTTATTTTTTTGGTTCTTGGTGGAGATTTGGCTGAATGAAGATGATGGAGTTATGGCCTGACTGAAGATGGACCTTTGCTTCTTGATGGAGTTATGGGGCTGGACCAACTCAAGGTGTCATAAAATAAGTGAAAGGGTATCTCTAGCTAGGGTATCTCTAGCTAGGTTGAATATTCTCTAGCTAGGTTTAAAATTCTCTAGCTAGGTTGAATATTCTCTAGCTAGGTTGAATATTCTCTAGCTAGGTTGAATATTCTCTAGCTAGGTTGAATATTCTCTAGCTAGGTGTAATATTATCTAGCTAGGTTTAATATTATCTAGCTAGGTTTAATATTCTCTAGCTAGGTTTAATATTCTTTACCTATAATACATTTTTTATCATTAAAACAGACAAAAATCCATTAAATTAAATAATAATTTATTATACATGATAACCACATGTATACAATATATCTAAGAAAGAACAATGTTATTGTGAACTGGTTACTCAATCCACTTAAGTTAGAGACATTCCATTCTACCACCAGCTGCCCCAACACAACAACAGCACAACAATATACAATAAATTGTGTGTGTGTGTGTGTGTGTGTGTGTGTGTGTGTGTGTGTGTGTGTGCGCGTGTGTGTTTGACTGAAGAAGGGTCTCCTTTACCTTTTTGAGTGCCACCACTTGCTAACAGCCTAAAATGTTATTTCCGGGACACCAGCCACTGTGGCAGGTACATTGGAAAAATCTACCATTCACTCTGATTTGTTTTTGTTTTACTAAAAATGTCACCAAAAAAACAGATAAGCATTCTTTCTAACATTTTTAAAACAATAAATGTTTTACTAGTAAGAAGTAATGTGGTATATTGTTTAAAATAAAAAATAAAAACAATTGTGACCTGAGCCTTTAACCCAAATATGACATTGGAGACAAAAAACTGTCACCTGCCCCTTTATGGGTGGGAGGTTACCATGGTAATGCAACTGGAGTCATGATACTGAGAGTCTGACTAGTCTCTTCCCTAGCAGTGTAAAATGCAAACATTTGAAAAACAACCTAGCTTGTGAACAAAACAACCTAAATAGCCAAGAACAATTTTCTCACTTCATTAGAATTCCGTTTCGAGTCAATTAAACAAACTTTTTATGCCTGTGTGCAGCGCTTCTAAAAATAAATCTGTCTCTCATGCCCCAGTCAGGTAATGTTGCAGCACGAGGCAGAAATACATTTTACAGATTCAGGTCAGGGAGATACAAGCATATTCTCTAGAATACCATAGTTGCCACACATAGCCTACTGACAACGCAAATGCCAAAGCATCTCCCGGCACAGGGAACCTCAGCTACGAGCCGACCAGCCTTAGACAGGCTGGGAGAGAGTCAAATGTACATTCTAATAGGCCTATTTGCCCGACATTGGAGCTATATTCTAATATTTTATATTTTCATATCCTAAATAATTGCATATGCGATGCCTAGCCAGCCATATCATTGCTTGAAACCTGGATGTTTTACATCTATTTTTATCCAGAACGCTGCAGCCCACCTGGTTTTCAACCTTCTCACGTTCTCTCGTGTCAAATCAAATGTTATTGGTCACATACGTGTTTAGCAGATGTTATTGCAGGTGTAGCGAAATGCTTGTAAAATGTCACCCCGCTCCTCCACACACTCCGCTGGCTTCCAATCAGAGCTCACATCCACTACACTACAAGACCACGGTGTTTACCTACGGAGGAACAGCCCCTCCCTAACTTCAGGCTATGATCAAACCCTAAACCATCTATTGGCCCTCCCACTCCCAATGGAGGAACCGTTTTCCCCCTGAAGCAAAGACAGCAGAGTCCATGACCATCTCCCGAAAACATCTGCTGATCGCTACTTTATTGGGGTAAAATGTACGTTACTATGACTGTAATATGTGGTTGTAGTAGTGCAACAGGAAGTAGCAACAGCGTGGATTTTAGATCATTAGAACGCATTCGCCAAAAGTGTGTATGTCAGTGCTGTAGGTAAGTCGACTTTGCAAATGTCCAACATGTTAAATTCTAATCAATGAAAAAGAAGTGACTTAGTCAGTCTTAGCCGTCTTACTCATTCAGCAAATTGAAGAATAACTCATTGTTTGTGACTAGGAAACTTAAGAGAAGCATACTAACTTCAGCACACAAGGTGTAGGAGGACGCCCTACTACTAAGGGTGAAGTTGAGTTTGTGCAACGTAAGACAGTCTTGTGTTCCAACTGTTAGCTTTATTAGTGTGAGTTGATCCTGTTCACACTGAAGTGAAGAGCAGAACAATTGAAGGAATTAATCTTATCGTTTAATCCTAACGAGGACTTTCAGATTCAGAACATTAAACTGCCTGTTTTTAATCCTAACGAGGACTTTCAGATTCAGAACATTAAACTGCCTGTTTGTAATCCTAACGAGGACTTTCAGATTCAGAACATTAAACTGCCTGTTTTTAATCCTAACGAGGACTTTCAGATTCAGAACATTAAACTGCCTGTTTTTAATCCTAACGAGGACTTTCAGATTCAGAACATTAAACTGCCTGTTTTTAATCCTAACGAGGACTTTCAGATTCAGAACATTAAACTGCCTACTAACGAGGACTTTCAGACTCAGAACATTAAACTGCCTGTTTTTAATCCTAACGAGGACTTTCAGATTCAGAACATTAAACTGCCTGTTTTTAATCCTAACGAGGACTTTCAGATTCAGAACATTAAACTGCCTGTTTTCAACCCTAACGAGGACTTTCAGATTCAGAACATTAAACTGCCTGTTTTTAATCCTAACGAGGACTTTCAGATTCAGAACATTAAACTGCCTGTTTTTAATCCTAACGAGGACTTTCATATTCAGAACATTAAACTGCCTGTTTTTAATGCTAACGAGGACTTTCATATTCAGAACATTAAACTGCCTGTTTTTAATCCTAACGAGGACTTTCAGATTCAGAACATTAAACTGCCTGTTTTTAATCCTAACGAGGACTTTCAGATTCAGAACATTAAACTGCCTGTTTTTAATCCTAATGAGGACAAAGGTCCTTCCATTAGTTCTACGAATCACTGTTATTTTTTTAAATAATCACAGACATTTGCATTGAAAGCTGAACATTCCATTGCCTGTGCACCTAATCATGCTAATAGTAGACTACATTAACACAACAGCTTGTCTCATTTATATTGTCACTGAGTTACTACGAGTTAGGACAAGCTCCAATGTAATGTGCTGAACAGACTAACAGACCCCTCGGGCTCTGAATATCTGAACGTGGATGTAGTATTGGCTCTTTCCTCTATCACTGATTTGACTATTAGCTGAGATTAGAGGAGCGTTCAAGATGATTGGACGAGAGATTAGAGGAGCATTTAAGATGATTGGACGAGAGATTAGGGGAGCGTTGAAGACTAATGAGCTCTTACGATTCTCAATTCCAAATCGTGACCCTCCTGACCCCTGATACTCTGTGATCTGTGTAATGCTTTCTGACGTCCTCATGAGTCAAATCGACGACGGTCTGAAAGTTCGAAGACATTTTAAGATCAGTCAGAAACGGATTACCCATGAGCACAGTGGTATAATTACCATTTATAATGTTCTACATTAGTTTAAACATTCACTATGAATTGATGAATGCTTGAATTATTGTCAAATTAACTTTTTTATGATAAATGCGATGTCGGCCATGACCTTCAAAACCTTCTGCTGGGAGCCGTGGTTGTCCAAAATGTAATTATATTCTTGTAAATAGTAAAACATGGGAGGGTGGTAGGGATGTAGGGAAAGAGAGAAAAAGAAAGAGAGAGAGAGAGAGACCCTCCAAATCCCCCCAAGTGTCAAGGCCTTGGGCTGAGCTAATATGGTGTGAAATCCTCCCTGCTCTTCCTCTGGGCTCTGGAGCCTCGGTGTAAACCAGTGATGGAGGGATTGACAAAGCCGAGAGAGAGGAGCATTATATTATTATATTTATATATATGATATTATGTATTTGCTCTGACAGTGGATTGGGTCAGCGGGAGGCCTGCTTACTTCCGTTGGAGCGGTCGATAGAGTGGTGGAGGAAATCTGAGCAGTAGACATTGTTATTATCTGAGGAAAGAACCTTCTCTTGCCTGGCTCTCTGTCATCACTTCCTGCCTGGCTCTCTGTCATTACTTCTTGACAACATGGAGATCTGAATAAACACCAAGCTAGGAGTAACCCTTTGCAGATCTTTAAAAAAAAAAAAATGGCGTCAAGTTCGTAATAGTGACTAAATCTCCCCTTACTGTTTAAAGAACAGTCTCCGTCCCACATTATGCATGGATTTAGAGAGAGAGAGAGAGAGAGAGAGAGAGAGAGAGAGAGAGAGAGAGAGAGAGAGAGACCGTTGAGACAGTAAGTAATGGGGAAGAATCAGCATATTGAGGTATGATGAGACAGTAACTAATGGGGATGAGTCAGTATATCAAATCAAATCTTATTGTATTGGTCACATACACATGGTTAGCAGATGTTATTGCGATTGCAGCGAAATGCTTGTGCTTCTAGTTCCGACCGTGCAGTAATACCTAACATGTATATATATACTTATACCTAACACACAAATCTAAGTAAAGGAATAAGAATGTATACACATACTATAAATATATGGATGAGCAATGACAGAGCGGCATAGGCAAGATGCAATAGATGGTATAAAATACAGTGTATACATCTGAGATGAGAAATGCAAGATATGTAGACATCATTAAAGTGGCATTATTAAAGTGATCCATTTATTAAAGTGGTCAATTAATTTCAAGTCTGCATCCTCTCTGTGTTAGTGGTGGCTGTTTAACAGTTTTGATTGCCTTGAGATAGAAGCTGTTTTTCAGTCTCTCGGTCCCAGCTTTGATGCACCTGTACTGACCTCGCCTTCTGGATGGTAGCGGGGTGAACAGGCCGTGGCTCGGGTGGTTGTTGTCCTTGATGATCTTTTTGGCCTTCCTGTGACATCGGGTGCTGTAAGTGTCCTGGAGGGCAGGTAGTTTTCCCCCCAGTGATGTGTTGGGCAGACCGCACTACCCTCTGGAGAGCCCTGCAGTTGTGGGTGGTGCTGTTGCCGTACCAGGCGGTGATACAGCCCGATAGGATGCTTGTGCATCTGTAAAGGTTTGTGAGGGTTTTAGGTGACCCGCCAAATTTCGTTGAACCTTCTTCCCCTCGCTGTCTGTGTGGATGGACCATTTCAGTTTGTCCGCGATGAAGAACTTAAAATGTTTCACCTTCTCCACTGCAGTCCCGTCGATATGGAGAGAGGGTGGGGAGGGTGCTCCCTCTGCAGTTTCCTGAAGGCCACGATCATCTCCTAAATGAGAGAAAAAAAATATATATGTTTTGCTAAGTTCAACACGCATCCAAGCTCAGTTAAAGTGGGACACAGAAAGTTAAAGTACACCGACAGCATTGAATCAATGCAAAGGTACAACACATGCTGCAATACTATGTACCTGAATGAAGATCCACATGAACAGAACTTGGATGATGAGCTACAGAGCTTGGATGATGAGCTAGGGTAAAGTACAATTTCACTGGAACTGGTAGATTAATAATAATGGTTATCACAGTGTGTGGGCTCCTGTTCCCCTATCTGAAGTTACTTTAACACACACAAACACACAGGTTGGGTTGAAAGGGTATGAAGCCGAGTCACAGTGCCAAAGCCCCAGCATGCTCTTCTCCCGTGACATCAAAGACTCTGTGACCACCCTTTGCTCAACCATTCAGGTAATAAATAGTCTGGCAAGGCTACCGGTTCGCTCTGGTTCCCATCACTTCACCACCAAATTGGAAAAATAGCTCCGGAAGCTGGAAATAACATACTGACAGAGGAAAATAAGAAAAACGACACGAATAACCATGGTGACGGTAGAAATCAACATACCTCTTCCTGCCTGTGATGGGATTGGACCCCTTTAATATACAGGTGGTACTGAGTAAACCGAGCCAGAGTGTTTACTGCTTACTGCCAGGCTTGGCACCATACTTGGCGCTCTGTCTGCCTTGCAGATGGCACCCTATTCCATAGGGCTCTGGTCAAAAGTAGTGCACTACATAGGGAATAGTGCTCTGGTCAAAAGTAGTGCAATACATAGGGAATAGGGCTCTGGTCAAAAGTAGTGCACTACATAGGGAATAGGGCTCTGGTCAAAAGTAGTGCACTACATAGGGAATAGGGCTCTGGTCAAAAGTAGTGCACTACATAGGGAATAGGGCTCTGGTCAAAAGTAGTGCACTACATAGGGAATAGGGCTCTGGTCAAAAGTAGTGCACTACATAGGGAATAGGGCTCTGGTCAAAAGTAGTGCACTACATAGGGAATAGGGCTCTGGTCAAAAGTAGTGCACTACATAGGGAATGGAGTCCTGGTCAAAAGTAGTGCACTACATAGGGAATAGAGTCAAAGGTAACATTGAGTGGAGGAAACACAACACCAATATAATATGATGGAGGAAACACAACACCAATATAATATGATGGAGGTAACACAACACCAATATAATATGATGGAGGTACCACAACACCAATATAATATGATGGAGGTAACACAACACCAATATAATATGATGGAGGTAACACAACACAACACCAATATAATATGATGGAGGTAACACAACACCAATATAATATGATGGAGGTAACACAACACCAATATAATATGATGGAGGTAACACAACACCAATATAATATGATGGAGGTAACACAACACCAATATAATATGATGGAGGTAACACAACACCAATATAATATGATGGAGGTAACACAACACCAATATAATATGATGGAGGTAACACAACACCAATATAATATGATGGAGGTACAACACAACACAACACCAATATAATATGATGGAGGTAACACAACACCAATATAATATGATGGAGGTAACACAACACCAATATAATATGATGGAGGTAACACAACACCAATATAATATGATGGAGGTAACACAACACAACACCAATATAATATGATGGAGGTAACACAACACCAATATAATATGATGGAGGTAACACAACACCAATATAATATGATGGAGGTAACACAACACCAATATAATATGATGGAGGTACAACACAACACCAATATAATATGATGGAGGTAACACAACACCAATATAATATGATGGAGGTACCACAACACCAATATAATATGATGGAGGTAACACAACACCAATATAATATGATGGAGGTAACACAACACCAATATAATATGATGGAGGTAACACAACACCAATATAATATGATGGAGGAAACCACAACACCAATATAATATGATGGAGGTAACACAACACCAATATAATATGATGGAGGTAACACAACACAACACCAATATAATATGATGGAGGTAACACAACACCAATATAATATGATGGAGGTAACACAACACCAATATAATATGATGGAGGTAACACAACACCAATATAATATGATGGAGGTAACACAACACCAATATAATATGATGGAGGAAACACAACACAACACCAATATAATATGATGGAGGTAACACAACACCAATATAATATGATGGAGGTAACACAACACCAATATAATATGATGGAGGTAACACAACACCAATATAATATGATGGAGGTAACACAACACCAATATAATATGATGGAGGAAACACAACACCAATATAATATGATGGAGGTAACACAACACCAATATAATATGATGGAGGTAACACAACACCAATATAATATGATGGAGGTACCACAACACCAATATAATATGATGGAGGTAACACAACACCAATATAATATGATGGAGGTAACACAACACCAATATAATATGATGAATGTAACACAACACCAATATAATATGATGGAGGTACCCACAACACAACACCAATATAATATGATGGGGGCATGACCATCCCCTGGCACAGTGCTATATTAACGAGACCATCCCCTGGCACAGTGCTATATTAACCAGACCATCCCCTGGTACAGTGTTATATTAACCAGACCATCCCCTGGTACAGTGTTATATTAACCAGACCATCCCCTGGTACAGTGTTATATTAACCAGACCATCCCCTGGTACAGTGTTATATTAACCAGACCATCCCCTGGTACAGTGTTATATTAACCAGACCATCCCCTGGTACAGTGTTATATTAACCAGACCATCCCCTGGTACAGTGTTATATTAACCAGACCATCCCCTTAACACAGTGCTATATTAACCAGACCATCCCCTGGTACAGTGCTATATTAACCAGACCATCCCCTGGTACAGTGCTATATTAACCAGACCATCCCCTGGTACAGTGTTATATTAACCAGACCATCCCCTGGTACAGTGTTATATTAACCAGACCATCCCCTGGTACAGTGCTATATTAACCAGACCATCCCCTGGTACAGTGTTATATTAACCAGACCATCCCCTGGTACAGTGCTATATTAACCAGACCATCCCCTGGTACAGTGCTATATTAACCAGACCATCCCCTGGTACAGTGCTATATTAACCAGACCATCCCCTGGTACAGTGCTATATTAACCAGACCATCCCCTGGCATGACACAGTGCTATATTAACCAGACCATCCCCTGGTACAGTGCTATATTAACCAGACCATCCCCTGGTACAGTGCTATATTAACCAGACCATCCCCTGGTACAGTGCTATATTAACCAGACCATCCCCTGGCACAGTGCTATATTAACCAGACCATCCCCCCCTGGTACAGTGCTATATTAACCAGACCATCCCCCCTATGGCAGACAGTGCTATATTAACCAGACCATCCCCTGGTACAGTGTTATATTAACCAGACCATCCCCTGGTACAGTGCTATATTAACCAGACCATCCCCTGGTACAGTGCTATATTAACCAGACCATCCCCTGGTACAGTGCTATATTAACCAGACCATCCCCCTGGTACAGTGCTATATTAACCAGACCATCCCCTGGTACAGTGTTATATTAACCAGACCATCCCCTGGTACAGTGTTATATTAACCAGACCATCCCCTGGTACAGTGTTATATTAACCAGACCATCCCCTGGTACAGTGCTATATTAACCAGACCATCCCCTGGTACAGTGCTATATTAACCAGACCATCCCCTGGTACAGTGTTATATTAACCAGACCATCCCCTGGTACAGTGCTATATTAACCAGACCATCCCCTGGTACAGTGTTATATTAACCAGACCATCCCCTGGTACAGTGTTATATTAACCAGACCATCCCCTGGTACAGTGTTATATTAACCAGACCATCCCCTGGTACAGTGCTATATTAACCAGACCATCCCCTGGCTATATTACAGTGCTATATTAACCAGACCATCCCCTGGTACAGTGCTATATTAACCAGACCATCCCCTGGTACAGTGCTATATTAACCAGACCATCCCCTGGTACAGTGCTATATTAACCAGACCATCCCCTGGTACAGTGTTATATTAACCAGACCATCCCCTGGTACAGTGTTATATTAACCAGACCATCCCCTGGTACAGTGCTATATTACAGTGCTATATTAACCAGACCATCCCCTGGTACAGTGCTATATTAACCAGACCATCCCCTGGTACAGTGCTATATTAACCAGACCATCCCCTGGTACAGTGTTATATTAACCAGACCATCCCCTGGTACAGTGTTATATTAACCAGACCATCCCCTGGTACAGTGCTATATTAACCAGACCATCCCCTGGTACAGTGCTATATTAACCAGACCATCCCCTGGTACAGTGCTATATTAACCAGACCATCCCCTGGTACAGTGTTATATTAACCAGACCATTCCCTGGCACAGTGTTATATTAACCAGACCATCCCCTGGTACAGTGTTATATTAACCAGACCATCCCCTGGCACAGTGTTATATTAACCAGACCATCCCTGGTACAGTGCTATATTAACCAGACCATCCCCTGGTACAGTGCTATATTAACCAGACCATCCCCTGGCACAGTGCTATATTAACCAGACCATCCCCTGGTACAGTGCTATATTAACCAGACCATCCCCTGGTACAGTGTTATATTAACCAGACCACCCCCTGGTATATTAACCAGACCATCCCCTGACACAATGCTATATTAACCAGACCATCCCCTGGTATATTAACCAGACCATCCCCTGGCACAGTGCTATATTAACCAGACCATCCCCTGGTATATTAACCAGACCATCCCCTGACACAGTGCTATATTAACCAGACCATCCCCTGACACAGTGCTATATTAACCAGACCATCCCCTGGCACAGTGCTATATTAACCAGACCAGTGTTATATTAACCAGACCATATATTAACCAGACCATCCCCTGGCACAGTGTTATATTAACCAGACCATCCCCTGGCACAGTGCTATATTAACCAGACCATCCCCTGGTACAGTGTTATATTAACCAGACCATCCCCTGGTACAGTGCTATATTAACCAGACCATCCCCTGGTACAGTGCTATATTAACCAGACCATCCCCTGGTACAGTGCTATATTAACCAGACCATCCCCTGGTACAGTGCTATATTAACCAGACCATCCCCTGACACAGTGCTATATTAACCAGACCATCCCCTGGCACAGTGCTATATTAACCAGACCATCCCCTGGCACAGTGCTATATTAACCAGACCATCCCCTGGCACAGTGCTATATTAACCAGACCATCCCCTGGTACAGTGCTATATTAACCAGACCATCCCCTGGTACAGTGCTATATTAACCAGACCATCCCCTGGCACAGTGCTATATTAACCAGACCATCCCTGGCACAGTGCTATATTAACCAGACCATCCCTGGCATGGCACAGTGTTATATTAACCAGACCATCCCCTGGCACAGTGCTATATTAACCAGACCATCCCCCCCTGGCATGACACAGTGCTATATTAACCAGACCATCCCCTGGCACAGTGCTATATTAACCAGACCATCCCCTGGCACAGTGCTATATTAACCAGACCATCCCCTGGCATGACACAGTGCTATATTAACCAGACCATCCCCTGGCACAGTGCTATATTAACCAGACCATCCCCTGGCACAGTGCTATATTAACCAGACCATCCCCTGGCACAGTGCTATATTAACCAGACCATCCCCTGGCACAGTGCTATATTAACCAGACCATCCCCTGGCACAGTGCTATATTAACCAGACCATCCCCTGGTACAGTGCTATATTAACCAGACCATCCCCCTGGACCACAGTGCTATATTAACCAGACCATCCCCTGGCACAGTGCTATATTAACCAGACCATCCCTGGCACAGTGCTATATTAACCAGACCATCCCCTGGCACAGTGCTATATTAACCAGACCATCCCCTGGTACAGTGCTATATTAACCAGACCATCCCCTGGTACAGTGCTATATTAACCAGACCATCCCCTACAGTGCTATATTAACCAGACCATCCCCTGCACAGTGCTATATTAACCAGACCATCCCCTGGTACAGTGTTATATTAACCAGACCATCCCCTGGTACAGTGCTATATTAACCAGACCATCCCCTGGTACAGTGCTATATTAACCAGACCATCCCCTGGCACAGTGCTATATTAACCAGACCATCCCCTGGCACAGTGCTATATTAACCAGACCATCCCCTGGCACAGTGCTATATTAACCAGACCATCCCCTGGCACAGTGCTATATTAACCAGACCATCCCCTGGCACAGTGCTATATTAACCAGACCATCCCCTGGTACAGTGCTATATTAACCAGACCATCCCCTGGCACAGTGCTATATTAACCAGACCATCCCCTGGTACAGTGCTATATTAACCAGACCATCCCCTGGTACAGTGCTATATTAACCAGACCATCCCCTGGCACAGTGCTATATTAACCAGACCATCCCCTGGCATGACACAGTGCTATATTAACCAGACCATCCCCTGGTACAGTGCTATATTAACCAGACCATCCCCTGGCATGACACAGTGCTATATTAACCAGACCATCCCCTGGTACAGTGCTATATTAACCAGACCATCCCCTGTCATGACACAGTGCTATATTAACCAGACCATCCCCTGGTACAGTGCTACCATATTAACCAGACCATCCCCTGTCATGACACAGTGCTATATTAACCAGACCATCCCCTGGCACAGTGCTATATTAACCAGACCATCCCCTGTCATGACACAGTGCTATATTAACCAGACCATCCCCTGGCATGACACAGTGCTATATTAACCAGACCATCCCCTGGCACAGTGCTATATTAACCAGACCATCCCCTGGTACAGTGTTATATTAACCAGACCATCCCCTGGTACAGTGCTATATTAACCAGACCATCCCCTGGCATGACACAGTGCTATATTGCTATATTAACCAGACCATCCCCTGGCACAGTGCTATATTAACCAGACCATCCCCCCAGTGTTAGTGCTATATTAACCAGACCATCCCCTGCACAGGCATGACACAGTGCTATATTAACCAGACCATCCCCTGGCATGACACAGTGCTATATTAACCAGACCATCCCCTGACACAGTGCTATATTAACCAGACCATCCCCTGGCATGACACAGTGCTATATTAACCAGACCATCCCCTGGCATGACACAGTGCTATATTAACCAGACCATCCCCTGGCATGACACAGTGCTATATTAACCAGACCCTCCCCTGGCATGACACAGTGCTATATTAACCAGACCATCCCCTGGCACAGTGCTATATTAACCAGACCATCCCCTGGCATGACACAGTGCTATATTAACCAGACCATCCCCTGGTACAGTGCTATATTAACCAGACCATCCCCTGGCATGACACAGTGCTATATTAACCAGACCATCCCCTGGCATGACACAGTGCTATATTAACCAGACCATCCCCTGGTACAGTGCTATACACAGTGCTATATTAACCAGACCATCCCCTGGCACAGTGCTATATTAACCAGACCATCCCCTGGCATGACCATCCCACAGTGCTATATTAACCAGACCATCCCCTGGCACAGTGCTATATTAACCAGACCATCCCCTGGTGACACAGTGCTATATTAACCAGACCATCCCCTGGCACAGTGCTATATTAACCAGACCATCCCCTGGTACAGTGTTATATTAACCAGACCATCCCCTGGCATGACACAGTGCTATATTAACCAGACCATCCCCTGGCATGACAGTGCTATATTAACCAGACCATCCCCTGGCATGACAGTGCTATATTAACCAGACCATCCCCTGGCATGACACAGTGCTATATTAACCAGACCATCCCCTGGTACAGTGTTATATTAACCAGACCATCCCCTGGTACAGTGCTATATTAACCAGACCATCCCCTGGCACAGTGCTATATTAACCAGACCATCCCCTGGCACAGTGCTATATTAACCAGACCATCCCCTGGCACAGTGCTATATTAACCAGACCATCCCCTGACACAGTGCTATATTAACCAGACCTTCCCCTGGTACAGTGCTATATTAACCAGACCATCCCCTGGCATTGACAGACAGTGCTATATTAACCAGACCATCCCCTGGTACAGTGTTATATTAACCAGACCATCCCCTGACACAGTGCTATATTAACCAGACCATCCCCTGGTACAGTGCTATATTAACCAGACCATCCCCTGACACAGTGCTATATTAACCAGACCATCCCCTGGTACAGTGCTATATTAACCAGACCATCCCCTGGCACAGTGCTATATTAACCAGACCATCCCCTGGTACAGTGCTATATTAACCAGACCATCCCCTGGTACAGTGCTATATTAACCAGACCATCCCCTGACACAGTGCTATATTAACCAGACCATCCCCTGGTACAGTGCTATATTAACCAGACCATCCCCTGGTACAGTGCTATATTAACCAGACCATCCCCTGGTACAGTGCTATATTAACCAGACCATCCCCTGACACAGTGCTATATTAACCAGACCATCCCCTGGTACAGTGCTATATTAACCAGACCATCCCCTGGCATGACACAGTGCTATATTAACCAGACCATCCCCTGACACAGTGCTATATTAACCAGACCATCCCCTGACACAGTGCTATATTAACCAGACCATCCCCTGACACAGTGCTATATTAACCAGACCATCCCCTGGTACAGTGCTATATTAACCAGACCATCCCTGGTATATTAACCAGACCATCCCCTGACACAGTGCTATATTAACCAGACCATCCCCTGACACAGTGCTATATTAACCAGACCATCCCCTGACACAGTGCTATATTAACCAGACCATCCCCTGGTACAGTGCTATATTAACCAGACCATCCCCTGGTACAGTGCTATATTAACCAGACCATCCCCTGGCACAGTGCTATATTAACAGACCATCCCCTGACACAGTGCTATATTAACCAGACCATCCCCTGGCACAGTGCTATATTAACCAGACCATCCCCTGGACACAGTGCACAGTGCTATATTAACCAGACCATCCCCTGGTACAGTGCTATATTAACCAGACCATCCCCTGACACAGTGCTATATTAACCAGACCATCCCCTGGCACAGTGCTATATTAACCAGACCATCCCCTGGTACAGTGCTATACACAGTGCTATATTAACCAGACCATCCCTGACACAGTGCTATATTAACCAGACCATCCCCTGGTACAGTGCTATATTAACCAGACCATCCCCTGGCACAGTGCTATATTAACCAGACCATCCCCTGACACAGTGCTATATTAACCAGACCATCCCCTGGCACAGTGCTTATATTAACCAGACCATCCCCTGACACAGTGCTATATTAACCAGACCATCCCCTGGTACAGTGCTATATTAACCAGACCATCCCCTGACACAGTGCTATATTAACCAGACCATCCCCTGGCACAGTGCTATATTAACCAGACCATCCCCTGACACAGTGCTATATTAACCAGACCATCCCCTGGTACAGTGCTATATTAGACCAGACCATCCCCTGGTACAGTGCTATATTAACCAGACCATCCCCTGGTACAGTGCTATATTAACCAGACCATCCCCTGGTACAGTGCTATATTAACCAGACCATCCCCTGGCACAGTGCTATATTAACCAGACCATCCCCTGGTACAGTGCTATATTAACCAGACCATCCCCTGGTACAGTGCTATATTAACCAGACCATCCCCTGGCACAGTGCTATATTAACCAGACCATCCCCTGGTACAGTGCTATATTAACCAGACCATCCCCCCTGGTACAGTGCTATATTAACCAGACCATCCCCTGGCACAGTGCTATATTAACCAGACCATCCCCTGGTACAGTGCTATATTAACCAGACCATCCCCTGGTACAGTGCTATATTAACCAGACCATCCCCTGGTACAGTGCTATATTAACCAGACCCTCCCCTGGCACAGTGCTATATTAACCAGACCATCCCCTGGTACAGTGCTATATTAACCAGACCCTCCCTGGCACAGTGCTATATTAACCAGACCATCCCCTGGTACAGTGCTATATTAACCAGACCATCCCCTGGTACAGTGCTATATTAACCAGACCATCCCCTGGCACAGTGCTATATTAACCAGACCATCCCCTGGTACAGTGCTATATTAACCAGACCCCCCCCAGTGCTATATTAACCAGACCTGGTACAGTGCTATATTAACCAGACCATCCCCTGGCACAGTGCTATATTAACCAGACCATCCCCTGGCACAGTGCTTTATTAACCAGACCATCCCCTGACACAGTGCTATATTAACCAGACCATCCCCTGGTACCGTGCTATATTAACCAGACCATCCCCTGGTACAGTGCTATATTAACCAGACCATCCCCTGGTACAGTGCTATATTAACCAGACCATCCCCTGGTACAGTGCTATATTAACCAGACCATCCCCTGGTACAGTGCTATATTAACCAGACCATCCCCTGGTACAGTGCTATATTAACCAGACCATCCCCTGGCACAGTGCTATATTAACCAGACCATCCCCTGACACAGTGCTATATTAACCAGACCATCCCCTGGTACAGTGCTATATTAACCAGACCATCCCCTGGTACAGTGCTATATTAACCAGACCATCCCCTGGTACAGTGCTATATTAACCAGACCATCCCCTGGCACAGTGCTATATTAACCAGACCATCCCCTGGCATGACGCAGTGCTTAACTACCCCTCTGTTAAGAACAGTCTGTAACGATTGTCTTCCTCTTCTGATGAAGAATAGGAAGGATCGGACCAATGCGCAGCGTTGTAAGTGTTCATGTTATATTTATTATTAACAAAGAGAGTGAAAGGAAAATGAAACAGTCCTGTAAAGGTGCAGCAACACAAAACAGAAAACAGGAACTAGGACGTGACACATTTTACAGGTTCATCCCAAATAGTTTCAGCTGGACTTTCACATTATCATAGAGATTGCTCAGTAGGATAAACTCTCTCTTGAGTAAGATACCCCCATCCCGAGCGTGTCAGACCAGACCTCTTCATTATACAAGCCCACAGACGAGCAACCCCCAGCGGAAAGTCAACCTCCCAGCACAAAGTACTCCTCTCTAATTGTACTGAAGGATAAATTCACCCAGCTGGAGGTAAGGCAGGTGGAGCTGGAACAGCAGGTGAACTCACTCCAGTCAGCACAAAAAATTGTCCAGCTCAACAAAAACCCCTCAACCAGACCCAGAGAGCTGGAGGTGGAGAGAGACATATCTGGACTCTGGACAACATCAACAGGAGAAAGAACAGAGCACTAGAGGAGAGGATCAGACTGCTGGAGGAGAAGGTGGGGGGGTGGCGTGCGACAGAGAACAACCCACTAGAGAGCTGGCCACCCCCGCAGAGAAGCCAGCAGAACAGTCCACCTCAGCCCCCGACCAAAGTCTCAACATCACAGCAGAACAGTCCACCTCAGACCCTGACCATAGCCTCAACATCACAGCAGAACAGTCCACCCCAGACCCTGACCATAGCCTCAACATCACAGCAGAACAGTCCACCTCAGACCATGACCATAGCCTCGACATCACAGCAGAACAGTCCACCTCAGTCCATAGCCTCGACATCACAGCAGGACAGACAAATTAAGAATCTCAAGCCCCCCTGCTACCATGAAAATACTTCCCCCCTGCTACCATGAAAATACTTCCCCCCTGCTACCATGAAAATACTTCTCCCCTGCTACCATGAAAATACTTCCCCCCTGCTACCATGAAAATACTTCCCCCCTGCTACCATACAGGGGTAAGCGCAGGTATAACCAAATGTTTACTTGGCCCACCACTCCACCCTGGACTTGAACAGCCTTTACAACCAGGTCCACCTATAAGGCAACAGTGCCCTCTTTCACCAGGACCTTAAAGGAAATCACCCTCAACCGCAGCCCCAACACTTCACACAGGAGCAACAAATCAATAGACACCACGCCCAGACCAGCGAGACACTTTCCCAGACCTGCGGGGAGATATTTCCCCAAACCTGCAAACAGGCCCAACCCCTATCCTTACACTAGCCCAAGCCAATGGCATGTACCAGATGCTCAGCAGGCTCTGCTCACACTTACTGGTCTGAGGCCAAACCACACGACCAACAACATTGGACACTTTATGGAACACAAAGCCTTCACTATCTCATCCTGGAATATCTAAGGCCGGTGTTCATCTGCCTTTGGCCTAAAGAGCAGGAACCTGGACTTCACCAAAGAAATCGGAAATATAGACATTGTCATCCTAAAAGAAACATGGTACAGAGGAGACGGACCCGCTGGTTGCCCTCTAGGTTACAGAGAGCTGGTAGTCCCATCCACCACACTACCAGGTGTGAAACATGGTATAGAGGAGATGAACCCACTGGTTGTCCTCTAGGTTACAGAGAGCTGGTAGTCCCATCCACCACACTACCAGGTGGGTGGTATAGAGGAGACGAACCCACTGGTTGTCCTCTAGGTTACAGAGAGCTGGTAGTCCCATCCACCACACTACCAGGTGGGTGGTATAGAGGAGACGAACCCACTGGTTGCCCTCTAGGTTACAGAGAGCTGGTAGGCCCATCCACCAAACTACCAGGTGGGTGGTATTGAGTAGACGGACCCACTGGTTGCCCTCTAGGTTACAGGGTGCTGGTAGGCCCATCCACCAAACTATCAGGTGGGTGGTATTGAGGAGACGGACCCACTGGTTGCCCTCTAGGTTACAGAGACCTGGTAGGCCCATCCACCAAACTACCAGGTGTGAAACAGGGAAGGGACTCAGGGGGTATGCTAATTTGGTAAAGAGCAGGCCTAAATCACGCCATTAAATAGTCAAAACAGCAACATTTTAAATCTGGCTAGAAATGAATAAGGAAATAATTTAATAGCAGAGAAAAATGTCCTCCTGTATGCTACCTACAGTATTTACCCCCACTAGAATCCCCATACTTTAACTTCTTTGGGGTACCTCCCCCCCTTCTTCTCAATTTCCACCTAAAGATATACCCTAATTGTCACGCCCTGGTCAAAGTATTTTGTGTTTATCTTTATGTATTTGGTCAGGCCAGGGTGTGGCATGGGGTTTTTGTAATTGTGGTGTGTTTGTCTTGGGGTTTTGGTGGTGGTATTGGGATTGTAGCTTAGTGGGTTGTCTAGCAAGGTCTATGGCTGTCTGGAGTGGTTCTCAATCAGAGGCAGGTGCTTATCGTTGTCTCTGATTGGGAACCATATTTAGGCAGCCATATTCTTTGAGTTTGTCGTGGGTGATTGTCCTTAGTGTCCTATGTGTACTCGTTGTTAGTTTGCACCAGATAGGCTGTTTCGGTTTCGTTTATTGTTTTTTGTAAGTTCGTGTTTTCTTTGTTATATTAAACATGGATCGAAATCGACACGCTGCAGTTTGGTCCGACTCTCCTTCATCACCACTAGAAAACCGTTACAGAATCACCCACCACCAACGGACCAAGCGGCGTGTCAACAGGCAGGAGCAGCCGAAAAAGGAGATGCTCACCAAGGATTTCTGGTCATGGGAGGAGATCTTCGACGGGAGAGGACCCTGGGCTAAACCAGGGGAGTGTAGCCGCCCAAAGGAGCAACAGGAGAAGAGGCAACAGAGGCAGCAGCAGCAGGAGCAGCAGCAGCTACAGTGGGAGAGGTTGCACCACCTGGAGTTATGGACATGGGAGGAGGAATTGGACGGTAAAGGACCCTGGAATGAGCCTGGAGATTATTGTCGCCCCAAAGCCGAGCTGGAGGCAGCAAAAGCAGAGAGGCGGCATTATGAGGAGCTAGCACGGCAGAGCGGATGGAAGCCCGAGAGTCAGCCCCAAAATTTCTTGGGGGGCTTACAGGGAGTATGGCTATGCCAGGTAGGAGACCTGCGCAAACTCCCTGTGCTTACCGGGGGGCTGGAGAGACCGGGCAGGCACCGTGTTATGCTGTGGAGCACACGGTGTCTCCAGTGCGGGTGCACAGCCCGGTTCGGTATATTCCAGCTCCTCGTATCGGCCGGGCTAGAGTGGGCATCGAGCCAGGTAAGGTTGGGCAGGCTCGGTGCTCAAGAGCTCCAGTGCGCCTGCACGGTCCGGTCTATCCAGTACCACCTCCACACCCCAGCCCTCCGGTAGCAGCTCCCCGCACCAGGCTTCCTGTGCGTGTCCTCGATCCAGTACCACCAGTTCCAGCACCACGCACCAGGCCTTCAGTGTGCCTCGCCTGTTCAGCGCAGCCAGCGCTTTTCTCCTCTCCTGCGCTGCCGGAGTCTCACGCCTATCTAGCGCTGTTAGAGCTTTCCTCATCTCCAGCGCTGCCGGAGTCTTCCGCCTGTTTAGCGCAGCCAGAGCCTTCCTCCGACACAGCGCTGCAGGAGTCTCCCGCCTGTTTAGCGCAGCCAGAGCCTTTCTCCTCTCCTGCGCTGCCGGAGTCTCACGCCTATCTAGCGCTGTTAGAGCTTTCCTCATCTCCAGCGCTGCCGGAGTCTTCCGCCTGTTTAGCGCAGCCAGAGCCTTCCTCCGACACAGCGCTGCAGGAGTCTCCCGCCTGTTCAGCGCAGCCAGAGCTGCCAGTCTGCATGAAGCAGCCAGAGCTGTCAGTCTGCATGGAGCAGTCAGAGCTGTCAGTCTGCATGGAGCAGTCAGAGCTGTCAGTCTGCATGGAGCAGCCAGAGCTGTCAGTCTACATGAAGCAGCCCGAGCTGCCAGTCTGCATGAAGCAGCCAGTCTACATGGAGCAGCCAGAGCTGTCAGTCTACATGAAGCAGCCCGAGCTGCCAGTCTGCATGAAGCAGCCAGTCTACATGGAGCAGCCAGAGCTGTCAGTCCGCATGGAGCAGCCAGAGCTGTCAGTCCGCATGGAGCAGCCAGAGCTGTCAGTCTGCATGGAGCAGCCAGAGCTGTCAGTCCGCATGGAGCAGCCAGAGCTGTCAGTCTACATGAAGCAGCCCGAGCTGCCAGTCTGCATGAAGCAGCCAGTCTACATAGAGCAGCCAGAGCTGCCAGTCTGCATGAAGCAGCCAGAGCTGTCAGTCTGCATGGAGCAGTCAGAGCTGTCAGTCTGCATGGAGGAGCCAGAGCTGTCAGTCTACATGAAGCAGCCCGAGCTGCCAGTCTGCATGAAGCAGTCAGTCTACATGGAGCAGCCAGAGCTGTCAGTCCGCATGGAGCAGCCAGAGCTGTCAGTCTACATGAAGCAGCCCGAGCTGCCAGTCTGCATGAAGCAGCCAGTCTACATGGAGCAGCCAGAGCTGTCAGTCTGCATGAAGCAGCCAGAGCTGTCAGTCTGCATGGAGCAGCCAGTCTGCATGGAGCAGCCAGAGCTGTCAGTCTGCATGAAGCAGCCCGAGCTGCCAGTCTGCATGAAGCAGCCAGTCTACATGGAGCAGCCAGAGCTGTCAGTCTGCATGAAGCAGCCAGAGCTGTCAGTCTGCATGGAGCAGCCAGTCTGCATGGAGCAGCCAGTCTGCACGGAGCTGTCAGTCTGCACGGAGCTGTCAGTCTGCACGGAGCTGTCAGTCTGTAAGGAGCTGCCAGTCTGTAAGGAGCTGCCAGTCTGCAAGGAGCTGCCAGTCAGCACGGAGCCGCCAGAGCGGTCAGTCTGTAAGAAGCCGCCAGAGCTGTCAGCCTATATGGAGCAGCTAGTGCCGCCAGTCTGCCCAGCGCCGCCAGTGCCCCCAGTCTGCCCAGCATCGCCAGTCTGCCCAGCGCCATCAGTCTGCCCAGCATCGCCAGTCTGCCCAGCACGCCAGTCTGCCCAGCATCGCCAGTCTGCCCAGCATCGCCAGTCTGCCCAGCACCGCCAGTCTGCCCAGCGTCGTCAGTCTGCCCACGTCGTCAGTCTGCCCAGCACCGCCAGTCTGCCCAGCGTCGCCAGTCTGCCAGACTCTTCCAGATCTGCCAGTCAGCCAGACTCTTCCAGATCTGCCAGTCAACCAGACTCTTCCAGATCTGCCAGTCAACCAGACTCTTCCAGATCTGCCAGTCAACCAGACTCTTCCAGATCTGCCAGTCAACCAGACTCTTCCAGATCTGCCAGTCAACCAGACTCTTCCAGATCTGCCAGTCAACCAGACTCTTCCAGATCTGCCAGTCAGCCAGGATCTGCCAGTCAGCCAGGATCTGCTGAAACCACCAGCCAGCCAGGAGCTGGTAGATCTATCTACCTGCCTGAGCTTCCTCTCACTCCTGAGCTTCCTCTCACTCCTGAGCTTCCTCTCACTCCTGAGCTTCCTCTCACTCCTGAGCTTCCTCTCACTCCTGAGCTTCCTCTCACTCCTGAGCTTTCTCTCACTCCTGAGCTTTCTCTCACTCCTGAGCTTTCTCTCACTCCTGAGCTTTCTCTCACTCCCGAGCTTCCCCTCAGTCCCGAGCTGCCTCGGTCCCGAGCTGTCCTTCAGTCCCGATCTGTTCCTCAGTCCAGTGGGGTTCTGGGTGAGGACTAAGGCCATGGTCGGCGGTGGGTGGACTATCCAGGGACGAAGGGAGAGGGGACTAAGACATTAAAGGAGTGGGGTCCACGTCCCGCGCCGGAGCCGCCACCATGGACAGACGCCCACCCGGACCCTCCCTATTGTTTTGAGGTGCGTCGGGAGTCCGCACCTTAGGGGGGTTCTGTCACGCCCTGGTCAAAGTATTTTGTGTTTATCTTTATGTATTTGGTCAGGCCAGGGTGTGGCATGGGGTTTTTGTAATTGTGCTGTGTTTGTCTTGGGGTTTTGGTGGTGGTATTGGGATTGTAGCTTAGTGGGTTGTCTAGCAAGGTCTATGGCTGTCTGGAGTGGTTCTCAATCAGAGGCAGGTGCTTATCGTTGTCTCTGATTGGGAACCATATTTAGGCAGCCATATTCTTTGAGTTTGTCGTGGGTGATTGTCCTTAGTGTCCTATGTGTACTCGTTGTTAGTTTGCACCAGATAGGCTGTTTCGGTTTCGTTTATTGTTTTTTGTAAGTTCGTGTTTTCTTTGTTATATTAAACATGGATCGAAATCGACACGCTGCAGTTTGGTCCGACTCTCCTTCATCACCACTAGAAAACCGTTACACTAATCTAACCATCAGTAGCACAGGCCCAGAGGCAAGTATGTGCATATTCTTGGTATCATTTGAAAGGAAACACTCTGAATTTTGTGGACATGTGAATTGAATGTAGGAGAATATAACACAATAGATCTGGTAGAAGAAAATACAAGGAAATAAACAATCGTTTTCTGTTTTTTATTGTTGCTGCATCATCTTTCAAATGACCAAGAACAGCCAAACATACAGACAGGATGCTGGGGTTGATTTGACCAAGAACAGCCAGACATACAGACAGGATGCTGGGGTTGATTTGACCAAGAACAGCCAAACATACAGATAGGATGCTGGGGATGATTTGACCAAGAACAGCCAAACATACAGACAGGATGCTGGGGTTGATTTGACCAAGAACAGCCAAACATACAGATAGGATGCTGGGTGTGATTTGACCAAGAACAGCCAAACATACAGACAGGATGCTGGGGTTGATTTGACCAAGAACAGCCAGACATACAGATAGGATGCTGGGGTTGATTTGACCAAGAACAGCCAAACATACAGACAGGATGCTGGGGTTGATTTGACCAAGAACAGCCAGACATACAGATAGGATGCTGGGGTTGATTTGACCAAGAACAGCCAGACATACAGACAGGACGCTGAGGGTGGTTTGACCAAGAACAGCCAAACATACAGACAGGATGCTGGGGTTGATTTGACCAAGAACAGCCAGACATACAGACAGGATGCTGGGGTTGATTTGACCAAGAACAGCCAAACATACAGATAGGATGCTGGGGATGATTTGACCAAGAACAGCCAAACATACAGATAGGATGCTGGGGATGATTTGACCAAGAACAGCCAAACATACAGATAGGATGCTGGGGTTGATTTGACCAAGAACAGCCAAACATACAGATAGGATGCTGGGGTTGATTTGACCAAGAACAGCCAAACATACAGATAGGATGCTGGGGATGATTTGACCAAGAACAGCCAAACATACAGATAGGATGCTGGGGATGATTTGACCAAGAACAGCCAGACATACAGACAGGACGCTGGGGTTGATTTGACCAAGAACAGCCAAACATACAGATAGGATGCTGGGGTTGATTTGACCAAGAACAGCCAGACATACAGACAGGACGCTGGGGTTGATTTGACCAAGAACAGCCAAACATACAGATAGGATGCTGGGGTTGATTTGACCAAGAACAGCCAAACATACAGACAGGATGCTGGGGTTGATTTGACCAAGAACAGCCAAACATACAGACAGGATGCTGGGGTTGATTTGACCAAGAACAGCCAAACATACAGACAGGATGCTGGGGTTGATTTGACCAAGAACAGCCAAACATACAGACAGGATGCTGGGGATGATTTGACCAAGAACAGCCAGACATACAGACAGGATGCTGGGGATGATTTGACCAAGAACAGCCAGACATACAGACAGGATGCTGGGGTTGATTTGACCAAGAACAGCCAAACATACAGACATGATGCTGGGGATGATTTGACCAAGAACAGCCAGACATACAGATAGGATGCTGGGGTTGATTTGACCAAGAACAGCCAAACATACAGATAGGATGCTGGGGTTGATTTGACCAAGAACAGCCAAACATACAGACAGGATGCTGGGGATGATTTGACCAAGAACAGCCAAACATACAGATAGGATGCTGGGGTTGGTTTGACCAAGAACAGCCAAACATACAGATAGGATGCTGGGGATGATTTGACCAAGAACAGCCAAACATACAGATAGGATGCTGGGGTTGATTTGACCAAGAACAGCCAAACATACAGACAGGATGCTGGGGTTGGTTTGACCAAGAACAGCCAAACATACAGACAGGATGCTGGGGTTGATTTGACCAAGAACAGCCAAACATACAGATAGGACGCTGGGGTTGATTTGACCAAGAACAGCCAAACATACAGATAGGATGCTGGGGTTGGTTTGACCAAGAACAGCCAAACATACAGATAGGATGCTGGGGATGATTTGACCAAGAACAGCCAGACATACAGACAGGATGCTGGGGATGATTTGACCAAGAACAGCCAAACATACAGACAGGATGCTGGGGATGATTTGACCAAGAACAGCCAAACATACAGACAGGATGCTGGGGTTGATTTGACCAAGAACAGCCAAACATACAGACAGGATGCTGGGGTTGATTTGACCAAGAACAGCCAAACATACAGACAGGATGCTGGGGTTGATTTGACCAAGAACAGCCAAACATACAGACAGGACGCTGGGGTTGATTTGACCAAGAACAGCCAAACATACAGATAGGACGCTGGGGATGATTTGACCAAGAACAGCCAAACATACAGACAGGATGCTGGGGTTGATTTGACCAAGAACAGCCAAACATACAGACAGGATGCTGGGGTTGATTTGACCAAGAACAGCCAAACATACAGACAGGACGCTGGGGATGATTTGACCAAGAACAGCCAAACATACAGACAGGATGCTGGGGATGATTTGACCAAGAACAGCCAAACATACAGATAGGTTGCTGGGGATGATTTGACCAAGAACAGCCAAAAATACAGACAGGATGCTGGGGTTGATTTGACCAAGAACAGCCAAACATACAGACAGGATGCTGGGGATGATTTGACCAAGAACAGCCAAACATACAGACAGGATGCTGGGGATGATTTGACCAAGAACAGCCAAACATACAGACAGGACGCTGGGGTTGATTTGACCAAGAACAGCCAAACATACAGATAGGATGCTGGGGTTGATTTGACCAAGAACAGCCAAACATACAGACAGGATGCTGGGGCTGATTTGACCAAGAACAGCCAAACATACAGATAGGATGCTGGGGTTGATTTGACCAAGAACAGCCAAACATACAGACAGGATGCTGGGGTTGATTTGACCAAGAACAGCCAAACATACAGACAGGATGCTGGGGATGATTTGACCAAGAACAGCCAAACATACAGACAGGATGCTGGGGATGATTTGACCAAGAACAGCCAAACATACAGACAGGATGCTGGGGTTGATTTGACCAAGAACAGCCAAACATACAGATAGGATGCTGGGGTTGATTTGACCAAGAACAGCCAAACATACAGAAGGACTGATTTGACCAAGAACAGCCAAACATACAGATAGGATGCTGGGGTTGATTTGACCAAGAACAGCCAAACATACAGACAGGATGCTGGGGTTGATTTGACCAAGAACAGCCAAACATACAGACAGGATGCTGGGGATGATTTGACCAAGAACAGCCAAACATACAGACAGGATGCTGGGGTTGATTTGACCAAGAACAGCCAAACATACAGACAGGATGCTGGGGTTGATTTGACCAAGAACAGCCAAACATACAGATAGGATGCTGGGGTTGATTTGACCAAGAACAGCCAAACATACAGATAGGACTGGGGTTGATTTGACCAAGAACAGCCAAACATACAGATGCTGGGGTTGATTTGACCAAGAACAGCCAAACATACAGACAGGACGCTGGGGTTGATTTGACCAAGAACAGCCAAACATACAGATAGGATGCTGGGGTTGATTTGACCAAGAACAGCCAAACATACAGATAGGATGCTGGGGTTGATTTGACCAAGAACAGCCAAACATACAGACAGGATGCTGGGGTTGATTTGACCAAGAACAGCCAAACATACAGACAGGATGCTGGGGTTGATTTGACCAAGAACAGCCAAACATACAGATAGGATGCTGGGGTTGATTTGACCAAGAACAGCCAAACATACAGATAGGACGCTGGGGTTGATTTGACCAAGAACAGCCAAACATACAGACAGGATGCTGGGGTTGATTTGACCAAGAACAGCCAAACATACAGATAGGATGCTGGGGTTGATTTGACCAAGAACAGCCAAACATACAGATAGGACGCTGGGGTTGATTTGACCAAGAACAGCCAAACATACAGATAGGATGCTGGGGTTGATTTGACCAAGAACAGCCAAACATACAGATAGGATGCTGGGGATGATTTGACCAAGAACAGCCAAACATACAGACAGGATGCTGGGGATGATTTGACCAAGAACAGCCAAACATACAGATAGGATGCTGGGGTTGATTTGACCAAGAACAGCCAAACATACAGACAGGACGCTGGGGTTGATTTGACCAAGAACAGCCAAACATACAGATAGGATGCTGGGGTTGATTTGACCAAGAACAGCCAAACATACAGACATGATGCTGGGGATGATTTGACCAAGAACAGCCAAACATACAGACAGGATGCTGAGGGTGGTTTGACCAAGAACAGCCAAACATACAGACATGATGCTGGGGATGATTTGACCAAGAACAGCCAAACATACAGACAGGATGCTGAGGGTGGTTTGACCAAGAACAGCCAAACATACAGATAGGATGCTGTGGCTGATTTGACCAAGAACAGCCAAACATACAGACAGGATGCTGGGGATGATTTGACCAAGAACAGCCAAACATACAGATAGGATGCTGTGGATGATTTGACCAAGAACAGCCAAACATACAGACAGGATGCTGTGGATGATTTGACCAAGAACAGCCAAACATACAGATAGGATGCTGGGGATGATTTGACCAAGAACAGCCAAACATACAGACAGGATGCTGGGTGTGATTTGACCAAAAACAGCCAAACATACAGACAGGATGCTGAATGAAGAACATAAGATGGCAACACTAGCTGAACAAAGTTTTGGACAGATAACTTCAAAAATGAGCGAGCTACATGACATTGAGCATGAAGTCACACAGGTGTCCCACACAAATGTACCCAAATGTACCCAAGTGGCTGTATTGGTACAATGATACATTTTGAAGGAAAGAACTATATACAAAACTATATACAAAATACATGAATGCTATTCTAACCCCCACCCCCCCCCAAAAAAAATATATAAAAATATATATATATAAAAAATAAATAATAATAATAATAAACAAACATATATCAAGGTTAACTATTTACACATTTTCTATTTACAATATTGTGAAGACCCTCAGTCCTCTACACAATATTGTGCTGCTGGTGCCATGGCCCATAGCAGCCTCTTTCGGCTGTAAAGCAAAGGCTTACTGAACAGGTGGTGCAGGTGATGGGGCATTTCCTGTGACAAAGGGCACAACGATGTCTCCCTACTGTGCCCTTTTTGCCCTGAGGCACATTCATGCCTGCAGAGATGAATCTGGGCAAGTGAACACTGGTTGGAGCAGAAGGGACAGAGGTAGAGGGGACAGAAGGTGCTACAGTGGACTCGCTGCTCCCTGAAGGCTAGCTGTGAGATGGGGGGCTGTCCACAGCTCTTAGCCATTTCCTTCTGGAGGATGAAGGCATTCACCACAGCAATGTCAATGAAATGATAGAAAAATGTCTTGTACCATTTCATGGTCTTGTGGAGAACACTGTAGTATCCTATCAGCGCATCTGACAGGTCCACACCTCCCATGCTCTTGTTGTAGTCCTTCACAGCAGCTGGAATGGGGACATTTTTGGTGGTCCATGCCCCGGCACTGTCCTTCACACGCCTGATGACGTGATCTCCACTGAAGGACTTGTGGATACTGGAGCACATGACCACCTCTCTGGTATCCATCCACTTAACAAAGAGCAGGCCATTTTCACGGATCCATCGCATGGTACCCCGCTCAGCCCGCTTAGGCATGTCGTTCACCTTTGTCTTTGGAAAGCCCACTCTGTTGGTCTGAATGGTGCCAGCATCCCACACATCACAATTCCTCAGCTCTGTAAACAGGGTAGGGCTTCTGTAGAAGTTGTCCACAAACATTTTGTAGCCCTTCCCCAGCAGTTGAAAATCCAATAACTCCCATAACGGAATCATAAGTCCATTACCGGTAGCAAAACTGTTTTTCCCCTCATAAACAAAATGTTTTGTTGTGTAGGCACACACAGAATCAGCCAAAACAAACAGCTTGTAACCCCATTTGGTTGGTTTGTTATGCATGTATTGTTTGAGGCTGATTCTGGCCTTTGAGGCTACCATCCTCTCATCGATGGATAGGTTCTGGGCTGGCTGAGAATAGGTCTTGCAGGCCTCAACGATGTTGGGGTAGAGCGGTTTGATTTTGCAGAGCCTGTCAAACCTTGGTGTGCCTCTCTTCTTATCATTCTCCCGACACCAGGGAATCAACAACTGACGAGGTGAAAAACAGTTGAAAAAGTTGAAGGGGGCTGTATTTTCAGTCATGTCTAGTTGAGGTCCTAGCTGCCATTTGGGTCTAAAAACTGGTGGACTTGGTTCCACATCATCTTCTAACACAGAGTGCCAACAACCCTCTGGCCCTCTGTCCGCAGGTTTCTCTCTTCCCCACCTCCTCTTCTCTGTCACTGACTTCACATCTCTAGATGGCCGGGTAAGTGTGGAGCTGGAGACAGCGGGGGTCTGGCTGGATGAACCAGCTTCAGAGGGAGATGGACACCTAGACATTGGTGGCTCATAATCAGAATCACTGCCACTGACTTCACTTCTCTAGATGGCCGGGTAGGTGTGGAGCCGGAGACAGCGGGGGTCCGGCTGGATGAACCAGCTTCAGAGGGAGATGGACACCTAGACATTGGCGGCTCATAATCAGAATCACTGCCACTGACTTCACATCTCTAGATGGCCGGGGAGATGTGGAGCCGGAGACAGCGGGGGTCCGGCTGGATGAACCAGCTTCAGAAGGAGATGGACACCTAGACATTGGCGGCTCATAATCAGAATCACTGCCACTGACTTCACATCTCTAGATGGCCGGGGAGATGTGGAGCCGGAGACAGCGGGGGTCCGGCTGGATGAACCAGCTTCAGAGGGAGATGGACACCTAGACATTGGCGGCTCATAATCAGAATCACTGCCACTGTGAAAGATTTAAAAAATCAGTAACAATACTTTCACGGATGAGCCCTGTATCAACAAGTAAAATAAACAGATATATATAGAGTACAGGGAACATAATCACTATGGTGAAGTGGTGAAGGGCTGTTCCATTCCATGTTAATGTAAAATATAATAAAGAACCATCAAGTATGGTTGTGTTAGTAACAACCAGAGGATTGCATTGAAACCAACCATGACTGGATAAGCGTTTGTTTAGTAATTACCACGAACGCTTTGTCCAAAGTTGAATGAGACGGAAATCACGACGCAGCAGTTTACAAATGTTTTGTGTTAAAAATGGATTTTATCAAACAAAACGAACAATCGCTGTGGACAATTGGCCACCAGAGGAAGATCTTCAATGGTAAGCGACATCTTTCCCTCACCCATGTGCCCCACTAGAAACAATTATGATACATAACCAACAAAAACAGGTCACAACGCCTGCAGTTCTGTCTCACGCTGGGTATGTATTTCGTCAACGGGAGGCTTTGAGGGGACTCCTATGGTAGTTACACCAATAGCTCATTTCTTGGCAGAAGTACTGTAGACTACTTTATCACTGACCTCAACCCAGAGTCTCTCAGAGCGTTCACAGTAAGCCCACTGACACCCCGATCAGATCACAGCAATATCACAGTCGAACAGAGTATTACTCAATCATGAGGCATCAAAGCCAAAGGAACTAAATAACATTAAGAAATGCACTAGATGGACGGAAAGTGGTGTGGGAACCTACCAAAAAACAATTAGGCAACAACAAATTCAATCTCTTTTAGACAACTTTCTGGACAAAACATTCCACTGTAATAGTGAAGGTATAAACTTGGCAGTAGAAAACCTAAATAGTATATTTTACCTCTCAGCTTCCCTCCATCAAATGTAAACATTTCAAACAGAAATCCGAAAAAATTAACAACAATGACAAATGGTTTGATGAAGAATTTCTGAAACTTAAGAAATAAATTGATTAACCTATCCAACCAAAAACATAGAGACCCAGAAAACACCTTCACTATGGTGAATCTCTAAAATGTTACAGAAATATACTATGGAAAAAGAAGGAACAGCACGTCAGAAATCAGCTCAATGTAATTGAAGAATACATAGACTCTAACCACTTCTGGGAAAATTGGAAAACACTGAACAAACAGCACAAATAATTTTATATCCACAACGGAGATGTCTGGGTAAACCACTTCTCCAGTCTTTTTGGCCCTATAACAAAGAACAAACAGCAAAAGCATATGCTTGATCAAACACACATTTTTGAATCAACTGAATTCTCCTATTACATTGAATTATCTAAAGAACAATACAAACCCTCCAACCCAAAAGGCCTGTGGTGTTGATGGCATCCTACATGAAATAATAAAATACACAGACCACAAATTCCAATTGGCTGTACTTAAACTCTTTAACATCATCCTCAGCTCTGGCATCGTCCCCAGTATTTGGAACCAAGGACTGATCACCCCAATCCACAAAAGTGGAGATAAATTTGACTCCAATAACTACCGTGGGATATGTGTCAACAGCAACAAAGGAAACATCCTCTGCATTATGATTAACAGCAGACTTGTACATTTCCTCAGTAAAAACAATGTACTGAGCAAATGTTAAATTGTCTTTTTACTAAATTACCGTACGACAGACCACGTATTCACCCTGCACACCCTTATTGACAAACAAATCAAAACAAAGGCAAAGTCTTCTCATTCTTTGTTTATTTCAAAAAAGCTTTTGACTCAATTTGGAATGAGGGTCTGATATACAAACTGATGGAATTTGTTGTGTGAAAAACATTATAAAGTCCTTGTACACAAACACAAATTGGCATCAATTCCGATGACAATAAGGCGTGTTGTTATTGGCTCCGCTTGTAAATAGGGGGAGATCGCGATGTCCTACCCCTTGATGCAAACGGTAGGACACATTCTGAATACTGTATTCTATTGGTATATTTGACAATGTGTACACGTTTGCTGTACATTCCTGACTTATACATGTCTGGGTATATGGTACCTGTTCGGGGCTTTTTGGGATGTGCTTTGGTATATGATGTCTGTATATAAGTGTGTTAGCTAGCATGCACCGATGTAATGGTCACATAAGCTCACTGCTAACACAGTTGTATAAATGCTACAGATTTTACCATCAACAGCCATCAACTTTAAGCCCTGCACAACTATAATGTGATGTTTCCTGTTTATCAACACAACTAACGTGCTGTTTCCTGTTTATCAACACAACTAATGAGCTGTTTCCTGTTTAACTGCACACCACTAACGTGCTGTTTCCTGTTTAACAACACAACTAATGTGCTGTTTCCTGTTGAACTACATAACTAACGTGCTGTTTCCTGTTTAACTACATAACTAACGTGCTGTTTCCTGTTTAACTACATAACTAACGTGCTGTTTCCTGTTTAACTACATAACTAATGTGCTGTTTCCTGTTGAACTACATAACTAACGTGCTGTTTCCTGTTTAACTACATAACTAACGTGCTGTTTCCTGTTTAACTACAGATCATATATAATGCTCAACTGGGACCACTGGCTGGGGTAATTTCTTTGAACAAAACACAATGCCAGGACAATGTGATTAACTTCTGTAAGTTTGGAATGAGTGAAGAGCTTCGGAGACTCTCTACCTTTGGCCAAGATGTTTCATGTCTGTCTGTCTTTTTGTTCTCAATATTTCCAATAATGTGGATTTATTGCTACTGAAAAAAAAGTTGAATTGATAATCATTATAGAATGGAACTGAATGTAATAGAATTACTTAGCCTCCATTTAAATGATCAATTAGTGTCTCTAAAACACCTGTGTCTGAGTTAAATGTTTCCTTGCAGGATTTATCAAAACAAGAGGAAACATCATCAGACTCCTGGTCCGTCCGGAAGGATTCAATGTTTAGACATTCTTGGGTTCCCCTTACGGATTGGGTAACATGTCTTCATCGGTAGGTTAATGAATTTGACAAACTAAGAACGTTTTGGATAATGGGATTCCGAAGGGCGCAGTGGTCTAAGGCACTGCATCTCAGCGCTAGAGGGGTCACTACAGACACCCTGGTTTGAATCCAGGCTGTATCACAACCGTCTGTGATTGGGAGTCCCATAGTGAGGCACACAATTGGCCCAGCGTCGTTCGGGTTTGACCGGTTGAAGGCTGTCATTGTAAATAATAATATGTTCTTGACTGACTTGCAAAGGTTAAACAAAGGTCAAAATAAAAATGTGACATTTTTAGAAAGTGGTTCACAATCAGGGGTTTTATTACCCAAAAGGGCTTCCAGAAATCCTTAACACTTTTTTTGTTTTGTTTTTTTACATGCTTCATTGATGAATAAAACGTTGGTCAGAAAATACATCATTTTAACCATGTTGTTTGTTAATTGCTGTCACCCACAGAAAGTCCATGATTTTTCAGCCCACAGTAAAATGAAGCATAACAACCATAGGCACTGGTGAGTGTGGGGCTCTCTGCAAAGTAATTACATGTTAGTTAGTGTTCCGTGTCATTGGTTAGTTCAGAAGTGGAGCATAGTATGGCGAGTAGGTCTCTCCAGGTTGAAGAGAATGCTGTGTTAACAAAAACTGGATCTAAATGGGTTGAGTCGGGACAACCGTGGGTTTAATTGATGAAAAATAAAAAAATATCTGGCTTTCTACTGTCATATACTGTTGATCTGATTTGTTAATTTATTTGTTGCAATATTGCAGATTTGAACACTTGAGGCAAGTTAATATGACAGACGATGGCATTGAACAGAGCTCAAGGACCCTGATAAGAATGATGAAAAGCCATGAGAAAGGTGAGTGGTGCATTGTGGTTGTTACAGTTGTCGATCAACACAGAATCAACACAGAATCAACACAGAACTATTCTGAAAAAGCCACCAGCTTTTGTTTTACCTGTATTGAATCGGAGGACATATTTTGCTCACTTACAAACTGTATGTAAAAGGGTGGTTTTAATAAATCAGTCTTTTTGGGGGGATATTTCATGCATTATTACAGGTATTTAGGCTACTTGTCATGGTAGCAGGCCGGGGAAGCAGGCCGGGGAAGCAGGCCGGGGAAGGGCAGCACGACTGGGGAGGCTTGCACCAGTGCTGCTGCCCTAATTTATTATTCTTGTGAGCCTACACTATTCAGGCAAATAAAATACTGTTACAAATGTGTTTTGAGTACTGTTTTTTGAGCTGCAACTGACAAATATTTTGATAATCAATTTGTCACTTAATACTTGGATAACTCAATCTGTTGGAATTTTTTTTAAAGCTCGTTTTGCTGACTGAATATAGGCTGAATGTTTTATCCAATATAAACATGTTTACATTACAGTTCAAATTGCAACAACAGACAAACTCAAAGTCCGTTATTTTGAGACAACTTCATTTAAAGTGTATTTCCACATGAGACAAGAGCAGTGTCAGCTGAAGACAATTTGGGACCCGAAGTGAGATTTGATTTGGTGGTGATTGATGAATCCAAGTTCTCTACTGAGGTTGGTGGTGATTGATAAATCCAAGTTCTCTACTGAGGTTGGTGGTGATAGATGAATCCAAGTTCTCTACTGAGGTTGGTGGTGATAGATGAATCCAAGTTCTCTGCGGAGATTGGTGGTGATAGATGAATCCAAATTCTCTACTGAGGTTGGTGGTGATAGATGAATCCAAGTTCTCTACTGAGGTTGGTGGTGATAGATGAATCCAAGTTCTCTACTGAGGTTGGTGGTGATAGATGAATCCAAGTTCTCTGCGGAGATTGGTGGTGAAAGATGAATCCATGTTCTCTACTGAGGTTGGTGGTGATAGATGAATCCAAGTTCTCTACTGAGGTTGGTGGTGATAGATTAATCCAAGTTATCTACTGAGGTTGGTGGTGATTGATAAATCCAAGTTCTCTACTGAGGTTGGTGGTGTAAGATGAATCCAAGTTCTCTACTGAGGTTGGTGGTGATAGATGAATCCATGTTCTCTACTGAGATGTGATACAGCCTGGAATTGAACCAGGGACTGTAGTGACGCTTCTTGGCACCGAGATGCAGTGCCTTAGACCGTTGCTCTATTTGGGAGCCCCAGTGAGCAACAAAAGTATTGAGATAGAGACACAATTGTTGTTATTTTGGCTCTGTACTCCAGCACAATGACTATGAGGTTGAAGTGCAGACTGTCAGGTATTTTCATCCATTTCGGGTGAACTGTTTAGAAATTAAAACACATTTTGTACATATAAGCAGACCAAAAGTATTAGGACAAATTCACTTACAGTCTGTGTATTAAATTAGTCACGAGTTTAGTATCTGGTCCCGAATTCCTAGCAAGCAATGATTACATCAAGCTTGTGACTCTACATACTTGTTGGATTCATTTGCTGTTTGTTTTGGTTGTGTTACAGATTATTGTGTGCATAATGGAAATGAATGGTAAATAACGTATTGTGTCATTTTGGAGTCACTTTTATTGCAAATAAGAATCGGATTTGTTTATAAACGCTTCTACATTAACGTGGATGCTACCGATGCAAAATACTGTATCACACCCCTAAGACCTGCTAACCTCTCACCATTACAATAACAGGCGAGGTTAGCATTTTATACCATACCCCCAAAACATGCTAACCTCTCACCATTACAATAACAGGGGAGGTTAGCATTTTATATCATACCCCCAAGACATGCTAACCTCTCACCATTACAATAACAGGCGAGGTTAGCATTTTATACCATACCCCCAAAACATGCTAACCTCTCACCATTACTATAACAGGGGAGGTTAGCATTTTATATCATACCCCCAAGACATGCTAACCTCTCACCATTACAATAACAGGGGAGGTTAGCATTTTATATTATACCCCCAAGACATGCTAACCTCTCACCATTACAATAACAGGGGAGGTTAGCATTTTATATCATACCCCCAAGACATGCTAACCTCTCACCATTACAATAACAGGCCGAGGTTAGCATTTTATACCATACCCCCAAAACATGCTAACCTCTCAGCATTACTATAACAGGGGAGGTTAGCATTTTATATCATACCCCCAAGACATGCTAACCTCTCACCATTACAATAACAGGGGAGGTTAGCATTTTATATTATACCCCCAAGACATGCTATCCTAAGTTTTTTAAGTCATGTCCCCCTCGTTTATCCAACTGCAGACTGTGTCGAAGAAACAATGTTTACTACAGAAGCAGAGTCAAAGGTACAGGACGGCAGGCAGGGTCAGGGTCAGGGACAGGCAGAGTGGTCAGGGTCAAGGGTCAAAACCAGGAGAACAAGAAAAGAGAGACTGGGGAAAAGCAGGAGCTGAGACAAAAACGCTGGTTGACTTGACAAACAAGACGAACAGGCAACAGACAAACAGAGAACACCGGTATAAATACACAGTGGATAATGGGGAATATGGGTGACATCTGGAGGGGGGTGGAGACAATCACAAAGACAGGTGAAACAGATCAGGGTGTGACACGATTGGTGTTAGGATCTTAACATCACAAACAGAAATGGAGTTATAACCAGTTTTAGAGCATGTCATTTTTAAAAATGGTATCCTCCCATTGTCCATCATTCTCAGTTGGGCCTGTTACTCTCCTCCTCCCAACAGTTGGGCCAGCTACGCTCCGTCTCCCCAAATTTGGGCCTGCTACGCTCCTTCTCCCCAAAGTTGGATCTACTACGCTCCTTCTCCCCAAAGTTGGGCCTGCTACGCTCCTTCTCCCCAAAGTTGGGCCTACTATGCTCCTTCTCCCAACAGATTGGCCTGCTACTCTCCTTCTCCCAACAGATTGGTCTGCTACGCTCCTTCTCCCAACAGATTGGTCTGCTACGCTCCTTCTCCCAGCAGATTGGTCTGCTACGCTCCTTCTCCCAGCAGATTGGTCTGCTACGCTCCTTCTCCCAGCAGATTGGTCTGCTACGCTCCTTCTCCCAGCAGATTGGTCTGCTACGCTCCTTCTCCCAGCAGATTGGTCTGCTACGCTCCTTCTCCCAGCAGATTGGTCTGCTACGCTCCTTCTCCCAGCAGATTGTTCTGCTACGCTCCTTCTCCCCACAGATTGGTCTGCTACGCTCCTTCTCCCAACAGATTGGTCTGCTACTCTCCTTCTCCCAACAGATTGGTCTGCTACGCTCCTTCTCCCCACAGATTGGTCTGCTATGCTCCTTCTCCCAGCAGATTGGCCTGCTTCGCTCCTTCTCCCAGCAGATTGGTCTGCTACGCTCCTTCTCCCAACAGATTGGCCTGCTACGCTCCTTCTCCCAACAGATTGATCTGCTACTCTCCTTCTCCCAACAGATTGGTCTGCTACGCTCCTTCTCCCAGCAGATTGGTCTGCTACGTTCCTTCTCCCCACAGTTGGGCCTGCTACGCTCCTTCTCCTCAAAGTTGGGCCTGCTACGCTCCTTCTCCCAACAGATTGGTCTGCTACTCTCCTTCTCCCAACAGATTGGTCTGCTACGCTCCTTCTCCCAGCAGATTGGTCTGCTACGCTCCTTCTCCCCAAAGTTGGGCCTGCTACGCTCCTTCTCCCAACAGATTGGTCTGCTACTCTCCTTCTCCCAACAGATTGGTCTGCTACTCTCCTTCTCCCAGCAGATTGGTCTGCTACACTCCTTCACCCAGCAGATTGGCCTGCTACGCTCCTTCTCCCAGCAGATTGGTCTGCTATGCTCCTTCTCCCAGCAGATTGGTCTGCTACACTCCTTCTCCCAGCAGATTGGTCTGCTACGCTCCTTCTCCCAGCAGATTGGTCTGCTACTCTCCTTCTCCCAACAGATTGGTCTGCTATGCTCCTTCTCCCAGCAGATTGGTCTGCTACGCTCCTTCTCCCAAAGTTGGGCCTGCTACGCTTCTTCTCCCAAAGTTGGGCCTGCTACACTCCTTCTCCCAGCAGATTGGCCTGCTATGCTCCTTCTCCCAACAGATTAGTCTGCTATGCTCCTTCTCCCAACAGATTGGTCTGCTACGCTCCTTCTCCCAACAGATTGGTCTGCTATGCTCCTACTCCCAGCAGATTGGTCTGCTACTCTCCTTCTCCCAACAGATTGACCTGCAACGCTCCTTCTCCCAACAGATTGGTCTGCTACGCTCCTTCTCCCAACAGATTGGTCTGCTACGCTCCTTCTCCCAACAGATTGGTCTGCTATGCTCCTTCTCCCAACAGATTGGTCTGCTACTTTCCTTCTCCCAACAGATTGACCTGCAACGCTCCTTCTCCCAACAGATTGGTCTGCTACGCTCCTTCTCCCAACAGATTGGTCTGCTACGCTCCTTCTCCCAACAGATTGGCCTGCTACTCTCCTTCTCCCAGCAGATTGGTCTGCTACTCTCCTTCTCCCAGCAGATTGGCCTGCTACGCTCCTTCTCCCAGCAGATTGGTCTGCTACTCTCCTTCTCCCAACAGATTGGTCTGCTACGCTCCTTCTCCCAACAGATTGGTCTGCTACGCTCCTTCTCCCAACAGATTGGTCTGCTATGCTCCTTCTCCCAACAGATTGGTCTGCTACGCTCCTTCTCCCAAAGTTGGGCCTGCTACGCTTCTTCTCCCAAAGTTGGGCCTGCTACACTCCTTCTCCCAGCAGATTGGCCTGCTATGCTCCTTCTCCCAGCAGATTGGTCTGCTACTCTCCTTCTCCCAACAGATTGGTCTGCTACTCTCCTTCTCCCAACAGATTGACCTGCTACGCTCCTTCTCCCAACAGATTGGTCTGCTACGCTCCTTCTCCCAACAGATTGGCCTGCTACTCTCCTTCTCCCAACAGATTGGCCTGCTACTCTCCTTCTCCCAACAGATTGGCCTGCTACTCTCCTTCTCCCAACAGATTGGCCTGCTACTCTCCTTCTCCCAACATATTGGCCTGCTACTCTCCTTCTCCCAGCAGATTGGTCTGCTACGCTCCTTCTCCCAGCAGATTGGTCTGCTACGCTCCTTCTCCCAGCAGATTGGTCTGCTACGCTCCTTCTCCCAACAGATTGGTCTGCTACGCTCCTTCTCCCAGCAGATTGGTCTGCTACGCTCCTTCTCCCAACAGATTGGCCTGCTACGCTCCTTCTCCCCACAGATTGGCCTGCTACGCTCCTTCTCCCAGCAGATTGGTCACCTACGCTCCTTCTCCCAGCAGATTGGTCTGCTACGCTCCTTCTCCCAGCAGATTGGTCTGCTACTCTCCTTCTCCCAACAGATTGACCTGCTACGCTCCTTCTCCCAACAGATTGGTCTGCTACGCTCCTTCTCCCAACAGATTGGCCTGCTACTCTCCTTCTCCCAACAGATTGGCCTGCTACTCTCCTTCTCCCAACAGATTGGCCTGCTACTCTCCTTCTCCCAACAGATTGGCCTGCTACTCTCCTTCTCCCAACATATTGGCCTGCTACTCTCCTTCTCCCAGCAGATTGGTCTGCTACGCTCCTTCTCCCAGCAGATTGGTCTGCTACGCTCCTTCTCCCAGCAGATTGGTCTGCTACGCTCCTTCTCCCAACAGATTGGTCTGCTACGCTCCTTCTCCCAGCAGATTGGTCTGCTACGCTCCTTCTCCCAACAGATTGGCCTGCTACGCTCCTTCTCCCCACAGATTGGCCTGCTACGCTCCTTCTCCCAGCAGATTGGTCTGCTACGCTCCTTCTCCCAGCAGTTGGTCCTGCAACGCTCCTTCTCCCAGCAGTTGGTCCTGCAACGCTCCTTCTCCCAGTAGTTGTAACTGCCCAGTTGATAATCCCCTCAGATAATTTGCTGGAAACTAAACCTAAACTGAACCTAAACTAATTCCACACATATACAGTGCCTTGCGAAAGTATTCGGCCCCTTTGAACTTTGCGACCTTTTGCCACATTTCAGGCTTCAAACATAAAGATATAAAACTGTATTTTTTTGTGAAGAATCAACAACAAGTGGGACACAATCATGAAGTGGAACAACATTTATTGGATATTTCAAACTTTTTTAACAAATCAAAAACTGAAAAATTGGGCGTGCAAAATTATTCAGCCCCCTTAAGTTAATACTTTGTAGCGCCACCTTTTGCTGCGATTACAGCTGTAAGTTGCTTGGGGTATGTCTCTGTCAGTTTTGCACATCGAGAGACTGACATTTTTTCCCATTCCTCCTTGCAAAACAGCTCGAGCTCAGTGAGGTTGGATGGAGAGCATTTGTGAACAGCAGTTTTCAGTTCTTTCCACAGATTCTCGATTGGATTCAGGTCTGGACTTTGACTTGACCATTCTAACACCTGGATATGTTTATTTTTGAACCATTCCATTGTAGATTTTGCTTTATGTTTTGGATCATTGTCTTGTTGGAAGACAAATCTCCGTCCCAGTCTCAGGTCTTTTGCAGACTCCATCAGGTTTTCTTCCAGAATGGTCCTGTATTTGGCTCCATCCATCTTCCCATCAATTTTAACCATCTTCCCTGTCCCTGCTGATGATGATGCTGCCACCACCATGTTTGACAGTGGGGATGGTGTGTTCAGGGTGATGAGCTGTGTTGCTTTTACGCCAAACATAACGTTTTGTATTGTTGCCAAAAAGTTACATTTTGGTTTCATCTGACCAGAGCACCTTCTTCCACATGTTTGGTGTATCTCCCAGGTGGCTTGTGGCAAACTTTAAACAACACTTTTTATGGATATCTTTAAGAAATGGCTTTCATCTTGCCACTCTTCCATAAAGGCCAGATTTGTGCAATATACGACTGATTGTTGTCCTATGGACAGAGTCTCCCACCTCAGCTGTAGATCTCTGCAGTTCATCCAGAGTGATCATGGGCCTCTTGGCTGCATCTATGATCAGTCTTCTCCTTGTATGAGCTGAAAGTTTAGAGGGACGGCCAGGTCTTGGTAGATTTGCAGTGGTCTGATACTCCTTCCATTTCAATATTATCGCTTGCACAGTGCTCCTTGGGATGTTTAAAGCTTGGGAAATCTTTTTGTATCCAAATCCGGCTTTAAACTTCTTCACAACAGTATCTCGGACCTGCCTGGTGTGTTCCTTGTTCTTCATGATGCTCTCTGCGCTTTTAACAGACCTCTGAGACTATCACAGTGCAGGTGCATTTATACGGAGACTTGATTACACACAGGTGGATTGTATTTATCATCATTAGTCATTTAGGGCAACATTGGATCATTCAGAGATCCTCACTGAACTTCTGGAGAGAGTTTGCTGCACTGAAAGTAAAGGGGCTGAATAATTTTGCACGCCCAATTTTTCAGTTTTTGATTTGTTAAAAAAGTTTGAAATATCCAATAAATGTTGTTCCACTTCATGATTGTGTCCCACTTGTTGTTGATTCTTCACAACAAAATACAGTTTTATATCTTTATGTTTGAAGCCTGAAATGTGGAAAAAGGTCGCAAAGTTCAAGGGGGCCGAATACTTTCGCAAGGCACTGTAACAACAGATGAAATACATGAAGTAAATGTATGGTGGGGGAAAATGCGTGAATTGATGAGTGAAGGGAAGTGAACAAGGAATAATTATGTAATCATGTAATTGTGAATGAAGAACAGGATGGAACATTCTATTGTAATGATATTTTCTATAATCTCTAAATAGTACAGTATGTTCCCTATATCAGTCCACTGAATCACAGCAGTCTTATCAGTCTCCTCTGGCCTACTGGGAAACTGTTACCTCCCTCTCTGTTACCTCCCCTCTCTGTTACCTCCCTCTCTGTTACCTCCCTCTCTGTTACCTCCCTCTCTGTTACCTCCCTCTCTGTTGCCTCCCTCTCTGTTACTTCCCTCTCTGTTACCTCCCTCTGTTACCTTCCTCTGTTGACTCCCTCTCTGTTACCTCCCTCTGTTTCCTCCCTCTCTGTCACCTCCCTCTCGTTACCACCATCATCTCTCCAGCCTCTCCAAGAGGATAGTCTGAAGTATAAACGGCTCCTCTTCTCCCTATTCTCAGCATGGCAGAGAGGGTTAGGACTGGCTGTGGTTCAGACATACAGGCCAAGGACCGCTCCATCCTGCCCAGAATCTCCCCCATTGTTACCCCCATTGGCAGTGTGTGTGTGTGTGTGTGTGTGTGTGTGTGTGTGTGTGTGTGTGTGTGTGTGTTACACTTCCTCTTCCCCACTGGTCAGAATTTCCCTCATTTTTACCACTCACATTCTACCATCTTCATACCAGCCTGACAATCAGTTCTTCTTCATAGCCAAATGACGCACAGGCTGAACCCACGATCTGTAACATTCTACCGTGTTTAAAAGGTGGCTGACCCCACGATCTGTAACATTCTACCGTGTTTAAAAGGTGGCTGACCCCATGATCTGTAACATTCTACCGTGTGTTTAAGGTTAAAAGATGGCTGACCCCACGATCTGTAACATTCTACTGTGTTTAAAGGGTGTCTGACCCCACGATCTGTAATATTCATAGTGTGTTTAAAAGGTGGCTGACCCCATGATCTGTAACATTCTACCGTGTGTTTAAGGTTAAAAGGTGGCTGACCCCACGATCTGTAACATTCACAGTGTGTTTAAAAGGTGGCTGACCCCACGATCTGTAACATTCACAGTGTGTTTAAAAGGTGGCTGACCCCATGATCTGTAACATTCTACCGTGTGTTTAAGGTTAAAAGATGGCTGACCCCACGATCTGTAACATTCTACTGTGTTTAAAGGGTGTCTGACCCCACGATCTGTAACATTCATAGTGTGTTTAAAAGGTGGCTGACCCCATGATCTGTAACATTCTACTGTGTTTAAAGGGTGTCTGACCCCATGATCTGTAACATTCACAGTGTGTTTAAAGGGTGGCTGACCCCATGATCTGTAACATTCTACCGTGTGTTTAAGGTTAAAAGATGGCTGACCCCACGATCTGTAACATTCACAGTGTGTTTAAAAGGTGGCTGACCCCACGATCTGTAACATTCATAGTGTGGTTAAAAGGTGGCTGACCCCACGATCTGTAACATTCTACCGTGTGTTTAAAGGGTGGCTGACCCCACGATCTGTAACATTCTACCGTGTGTTTAAAGGGTGGCAGACCCCACGATCTGTAACATTCTACCGTGTGTTTAAAAGGTGCACACACAGAGAGATGCAGGTAGTACCTGTGGTCTTTTGAAGAAGTGATGTGTGAAACTCTCCGTTAAGTTGGAAATATTTATAAAAAAATTATTAAAAAATGAAACGCTTTCCTGGGTAAATTCGATCAATACTTCAAGTTAGCTCACAATTTGAATTGTTTTCCAATAGATAAGTTTGATGGACAACTAAGCTGTCAGGAATTTAAATTGGTCCCAAACCAACTATCTCCATATACGAGGTACAGGGCTATTTGACTTGGGAATAGTCGGACCGTTATCCAGGGCCTGAGGGAAAACCCTGGGGGTTTTCCAGTTAAAGGACTTCCTTGACTACATTTACTCACAGACATATATACTGAGTATCACAAACATTAGGAACACCTTCCTAATATCGATTGCACGCCTTTTGAACAGTGTCAATTCGTCTGGTCATGGACTCTACAAGGTGTCGAATGTGCTCCACAGAAGTGCTGGCCCCGTGTTGAGTCCATTGCTTCTCACAGTTGTGTCAAGTTGGCTGGATGTCCTTTTTGGTGGTGGACAATTCTTGATACACACGGGGAATCTGTAGAGCGTGTTGAGCAGTTCTTGATGCAAACCGGTGTACCTGGCACCTACTACCACCACCTGGCACCATCACCATTGGCCATTGGCTCATTAATTGAATGTAGGAGAATATAACACAGGCGGTCTGGTGGAAGAAAAGAAAAGGCACTCTAATCTGTTGTCTTGTCCATTCATCCTCGGACTGGCACACAGACACAATCCATGTCTCAAGTGTCTTGAACATCCTTCTTTAACCCGTCGCCTACCCTTCATCTACACTGATTGAAGTGGATTTAACAAGTGACATCAATAAGGGTTCATAGCTTTCACCTGGATTCACCTGGTCAGTCTGTCATGGAAACAGCAGGTGTCCTTAATGTTTTATATACTCTGTGTACACAACTATTGGGGAACGTCGGGTATACCCCTTAATAAGGAACGGTTTTTTGTGTGTGTGTGTGTGTGTGTGTGTGTGTGTGTGTGTGTGTGTGTGTGTGTGTGTGTGTGTGTGTGTGTGTGTGTGTGTGTGTGTGTGTGTGTGTGTGTGTGTGTGTGTGTGTGTGTTTGTGTGTGTGTGTGTAGGTGTAGGTGTGTGTGGAGAGAGAAAGAAAGGCAAGTCTTAGCACAACCTGTGGGAACACTTGTCAAAAATATTTCCTACCCACTGAGAAACACCGTGGGCTGAGTGCCGACGCCCGCTTGGGATTGGCTGGAGCAGTGCGAGGAGGGTTATAGGAGAATGGAGTTGGAGAGACGAACACGGCGGCGTGGATGGAAGCCCGAGAGTCAGCCCCAAAAATGTCTTGGGGGGGCGGGCACACAGGGAGTATGGCAACGCCAGGTAGGAGACCTGTGCCAACTTCCTGTGCTTACCGGGGGGCTACAGAGACCGGGCAGGCACCGTGTTATGCTGTGGAGCGCACGGTGTCCCCAGTGCGGGTGCACAGCCCGGTGCGGTACATACCAGCTCTGCGTATCGGCCGGGCTAGAGTGGGCATCGAGCCAAGTGTCATGAAGCCGTCTCTACGCATCTGGTCTCCAGTACGTCTCCTTGGGCCGGCTTACATGGCACCAGCCTTGCGCTCGGTGTCCCCGGTTCGCCAGCACAGCCCAGTGCGGGCTATTCCACCTCACCGCACTGGCAGGGCGACCGGGAGCATTCAACCAGGTAAGGTTGGGCAGGCTCGGTGCTCAAGAGCTCCAGTGCGCCTGCACGGTCCGGTCTATCCAGTACCACCTCCACGCACCAGGCTTCCTGTGCGTGTCCCCATGCCCAGGGGCTCAACTTACCCCATGCCCAGATGCTCAACTTACCCCATGCCCAGATGCTCAACTTACCCCATGGTCATTGGCTCAACTTACCCCATGCCCAGAGGCTCAACTTACCCCATGGTCATTGGCTCAATGTACTCCAGATCAAACACTGACTGTATTAGGCCACACATGTATAGAACAATCTTAAACAACATTTGACTTTGGTTTAAATACAAGCATCATAAAACCTCTAAAACAATCAATTCATTTGACTTTGGGGATGCACTTTTCCAATGTGGTTTCTTCCTTCGCGTAAAGTACTCCATGAAAGGACGACCTCTTCCTAAATATTTGCCCAAATTATATATTTTGTGTATAGTTTTCTCCAGAAACAAGAGTGACTCACTACTTTTGCTCAACTGACCCTAGTCTCCCTTACCGCAATACAGGAAGCAACAGTTAGCAATTTTCCTTCCTCTTCTGTTATATCAAAACACCATACACACGCTGCACATGAAAAATACCATTTGCAGTCAGATGTTCTATCATCTTTTGAGTTAAATACATGCTGTGCTTAGATATATACATTTTATTTTTCATTCTTCTTGTTGTTGTTGTTTTTTTTAACATAGAGCTGATGCGGCCATGGAAACGGTGTTCCCTGTGAATTTACATACGGTTAGGGTTCCATTAAAGCAGCAGTGACTATGTGGTTCTGACTTGGCAGAGCACAGCGTGCTCTAGTAGTCTATCCCTCTCTCCCTACCTTCTGGCTGCCCTCATCTCTCCCTCCCTCAGTCCATCCCTCACTTGCTCCAGGCCTCCCTCCCTCAGTCCATCCCTCACTCCATCTCTCCTTCACCTTCAGCCATTTTATTAACAGCCTCTGGAAGCTGCTTACTGGATAAGCTCAGCCAAAAGCCATAGAGAAGGAGAGAGGGGAGAGAGAGAGAGAGGGAGAGAGAGAGAGGGAGAGAGAGAGAGAGGGGGAGAGAGACAGAGAGGAGAGAGAGAGAGAGGGGGGAGAGAGAGAGAGAGAGAGAGAGAGAGAGAGAGTCAATAATTATATTTCTCTCTCCCCATCCCTTCTCCTGGTTCGTGCACAATCCAGCAGTAGCCAAAAAAATGGAGGAGCATAATTTCAGCCTGGGCAGCTTCCCTGCCTCATGTTTCATAAAGAGATAAGGACCCACTTAAAACACACATTGTGTGGAGAGATAGCCGCCAGCCAGTCAGCCAGTCAGCCAGCCAGTCAGCCAGCCAGCCAGACAGTAAGTCAGCCAGACAGTAAGTCAGTCAGCCAGTCAGCCAGCCAGTCAGACAGTAAGTCAGTCAGCCAGCCAGTCAGACAGTAAGTCAGCCAGACATTAAGTCAGCCAGCCAGTAAGTCAGCCAGCCAGCCAGCCAGTCAGCCAGCCAGTCAAACAGTAAGTCAGTCAGCCAGCCAGTCAGACAGTAAGTCAGCCAGTCAGTGGCAGAAGACAAGGTCAACCAGTGAAGAACAAACACCATTGTAAATACAACCCATATTTATGCTTATTTATATTCCTTTTTGCACATCATTACAACACTATATAGAGACATAATATCACATTTGTAATGTCTTTATTCTTTTGGAACTTCTGTATGTGTAATGTTAATTGTTAATTTTTGTTGTTTGTTTTAATTTTATATATTATCTACTTCACTTGCTTTGGCAATGTTAACATATGTTTCCCATGCCAATAAAGCCCCTTGAATTTAACTGAATTAAATTGAGAGAAAGAGATGAAGAGAGAGAGAGGCAGGGGCGGCAGTGTAGCGTAGTGGTTAGAGCGTTGGACTAGCAACCGAAAGGTTGCAAGTTCAAACCCCTGAGCAGACAATGTACAAATCTGTCCTTCTGCCCCTGAACAGGTAGTTAACCCACTGTTCTGAGGCTGTCATTAAAAATAAGAAGAGAGAGATATCAAAAGATCACTGCTTCCACCATATGCTCTGATAAACGGTCTGTTTAAGAGGACCTCACGTCATGACTGAAAAGCTGTCTCCTGAGTGCATTTTATTAGGCCGGAAAGATTGAAAAAAATAGAACATTTTCATTTAAAAGTAATACAATATATACAGTACATGACGTATGGAAAGGACAGTTGAAACTGCAATAGACAGATTTAGGGAAGGCCTTGAACTTGTGTAGAGATTTCAGGTAAAGGACACAACATTATCTTCTTACAGTTCCTGATTAAGTTTTCATTCAGAATTGAAGAGTATGACTTAGAGCTGCAACACCTGATGACTGGAATCATTGGCCAGTCAGCTACAATAATAATGGAACTAATTCACAGGGAGAAAAGGTTGCTCAGAGCCTGGGTTAGAGAAAAGGAAGTATACTCTAGGCTACATCTCAGCGATACGTCTCAGAGATACATCTCAGAGCTAAATCTCAGAGCAACATCTCAGAGAACCTGAAATAGCTACATCTCAGAGCTTCATCTCAGAGTACCTGACAGAGCTACCTCTCAGATCAACATCTCAGAGCTTCATCTCAGAGTACCTGAAATAGCTACATCTCAGATCTTCATCTCAGAGTACCTGACAGAGCTACCTCTCAGATCAACATCTCAGAGCTACATCTCAGAGTACCTGACAGAGCTACCTCTCAGATCAACATCTCAGAGCTACATCTCAGAGTACCTGACAGAGCTACCTCTCAGATCAACATCTCAGAGCTACATCTCAAGTACCAAATCATCCATTCAGTTTGCAGACACAGCTACACTTCAACCAGACATTCAATTCAGCAGAAACTTTACAACCTGTTCATGCAAACACTTCCATCACTGCAACTCCTGAGCTGCTGGATATCTGCCTCCTATAACCGGTCTATTCCGCCCCTCTCCATCTGTGTTCCAGTCAAAAAAACGGGATTGAGACGTCACCCGTTCCTGGTTCGTCGTCTCTGAGATGAGATATGAAATATGGAATAAGATTCTGCCAGCTAGACATATTCTTTTTCTGCAGCACAGCCAGGCCCGACCTCTGGATTCGCACCATTTCTCATCTCTCAGTGTGATTAAATGGGAGACGATCACATCTGATTTGTCAATGTATCAACGCGTTAGAAATCCGTCGGATATTAATCACGTTTAGGGCAAATCGGTGTAAAGGAAAAACATGTTTTACAGATGAGCCCTGTGGCGGAAGGCAGAACCTCACCAGAAAATGTTGTTGGAGTCTGAGAATAGGAAGATGGAAAGAGTGGGTATATATATATATACATTCATAGATGTATGAATGTGGGTTTGGGAGGGAGGGAGGGAGGGGGAGAGAGGGAGGGAGGGAGGGAGGGAGGGAGGGAGGGAGGGAGGGAGGGAGGGAGGGAGGGAGGGAGGGAGGGAGGGAGGGAGGGAGGGAGGGGGAGGGAGAGAGAGAGAGAGAGAGAAGCCTATGGAGAATATGACAAGTGGGATATTGAATGATAAAAACATTTACTCATTTTACTATATATATATATGAGAGAGAGTGAGATGGAGGGAGGGAGGGAGGGAGGTAGGGAGGGAGGGGGTTGGGAGGGGAGGGAGGGAGGGAGGGAGGGAGGGAGGGAGGGAGGGAGGGAGGGAGGGAGGGAGGGAGGGAGGGAGGGGAGGGAGGGAGGGAGGGAGGGAGGGAGGGAGGGAGAGAAGCCTATGGAGAATATGACAAGTGAATGATAAAAACATTTACTCAGAGAATCAAACCCAGAGATCTATGAATGTGTTTCCAAAGTGCAAAAGTAATTTGAGATTTTACCACTGTTCTGAAACCTACTGATTTGCAAATGTACTTTTCCACAGTTGCCGCAACTCAAGAGATTGGCTTGTAAAAAGTGAATTGTAATCAATTGCCGAAAAACACTTGGCACATTACTTTCTGAATGTGTCAAGTAGAAAACAAGACTCACAACAAAAATACGAGTCCCACAGGACAAGCTTAGCGCACTTAGAGTGATTTTGGAGAGAGGAATGAGTCGCCGTCTCAGTCGGTGACGGCCATTTTGTTTCAACCTCCTTTGTTGTCTAATTGTCTCATTATCTGGGTGTGAATGTTCTACAGCCATTAAAATGCCAGCTCCCCTTGGCCCAACATAGTACAGTACAACACTGGCCTCCAGGCATTGATAAATGGACACTCAACACCACTTATTATGATGAATGGGAATTTCACAATGAAGGCAGTGCCAGGTAGCAGGGGGAAAAAAAGATGTGAAAATTGGAAATTTCAAGTACAGAGTTTTTATTTCTTATTCTCGAACTTGGTAGAACTGGTTCAGTGGACTTAAAGAGGGACCTGGAAGTAAGGGGTTCCATTATTTTGGGGAGTCTGTCCAAAAAAACTGCCTGGTCATCTCTCCCTGGCCCATTGGGATCAGACGGCCAATAAAAGCTATCCGTGTTACCATGGAGACCCTGGTCTATCATCAGTACAGGCGACAGGTCTGTGGAGCAGACAGGCCTATCGAACCAGGAACATTACAGGTATCTTATTATCATTAGGGAGGGCGTGTAGGCAGCATACTGGGGTTAGGGTTGATAGAAGGACAGGGGAGTGTGAGAGAACGAGAGAGAGAGAGAGAGAGAGAGAGAGAGAGAGAGGAGAAAACCTGACCTCTGTGACTAACCCAGTTCCTCCCTCTTCCACTGGATGTCACCAGTCTTTGGAATTTGGTTGAGTTTATTCCTTTGTGCAATGAAGAAGTACGGCCATCTAGGAACTGTGTAACACTGTTGAGAGTTGGGCAAGACTTGAAAAGTAGCGTTGGTTTGTTGTCTCCCTGTATTGAACACAGATTGACCCGTCTACAATTTGATCAATTATTAACGTTTAAAAATACCTAAAGTTGTATTACAAAAGTAGTTTGAAATGTTTTGGCAAAGTTTACAGGCAACTTTTGAAATATTTTGTAGTGATGTTGCGCAATTTGGAAGCTGTTTTTTTCTGGATCAAACGCGCCAAATAAATGGACATTTTGGATATATATATATCGACGGAGTTAATCGAACAAAAGGACCAATTGTGATGTTTATGGGACATATTGGAGTGCCAACAAAAGAAGCTCATCAAAGGTAAGGCATGTTTTATATTTTCAGCCTGCAGGGTTGAAATATGCTCCCCTCTTTGTTTACTGTTGTGCTTTCGCCTTTCGGAATTCGCCGAAAAGCCTTTTTTAAATATGACATGTTGTCTGGAGTGTAGCTTTAATTTAGTATCTTACATGTGTGATTTAATGAAAGCTTGATTTTTATATCATTTTATTTGAATTTGCCGCACTGCATTTTCCCTGGCTTTTTGGCCAAGTGGGACACGAGAGAGAGAGAGAGAGAGAGAGAGAACTGGGACAATTGAGGGGAGGTATTAGAGAGATTTAATCACAACCATCTCAGCTGGAAAGTAAGAGATGGGAGAAAGGACAAAGAGACAGTAATGATTACATTTTTAGTGGAGTATTCCACACATTTTACTGAGGATCGTGGGTAATCAATTGAAAAAGGGCTTTTAGCCCAGGACTTCGCTTCAATTACTGTCATTATTCCCTGACTCTCTCTCTACCGGCCACTACCTATCTGAGGCTATCTTCCAACTGGCACTCTGTTGATTATACTACTGACTATGGGCAGCCTGACTCTCTCCCCGAGCCACTACCTCGCTTCCTGGAAACAGATATAATATTGGTATATTAGTCGAGGTAGAGAAGAGATCAGGCCGCTCTTACAGTCTTTGATTATATAGCTGGTAGGTAAATGTTCTACAGAGGAAGGTAAAAAAGACTGTATTGACCTTGGGCTTTGTATAACGTTGTTCATTCATGTTCATTCATGTTGAATGAAGAAGCATTTAGGCTTCTACACAAAGGTCTTCACAGCCAAAACTACTGATCTCGCTTTCATAGTATGATGAGATATAGAAATGTATGTGTAAGGTTAACATTATGTTGAAGTATTTAAATGAGAGTATAAGGTTAAACATTATGTTGAAGTATTTAAATGAGAGTATATAGGTTAACATTATGTTGAAGTATTTAAATGAGAGTATATAGGTTAACATTCTGTTGAAGTATTTAAATGAGAGTATATAGGTTAACATTATGTTGAAGTATTTAAATGAGAGTATATAGGTTAACATTATGTTGAAGTATTTAAATGAGAGTATATAGGTTAACATTATGTTGAAGTATTTAAATGAGAGTATATAGGTTAACATTCTGTTGAAGTATTTAAATGAGAGTATATAGGTTAACATTATGTTGAAGTATTTAAATGAGAGTATATAGGTTAACATTATGTTGAAGTATTTAAATGAGAGTATATAGGTTAACATTATGTTGAAGTATTTAAATGAGAGTATATAGGTTAACATTCTGTTGAAGTATTTAAATGAGAGTATATAGGTTAACATTATGTTGAAGTATTTAAATGAGAGTATATAGGTTAACATTATGTTGAAGTATTTAAATGAGAGTATATAGGTTAACATTATGTTGAAGTATTTAAATGAGAGTATATAGGTTAAACATTATGTTGAAGTATTTAAATGAGAGTATATAGGTTAACATTATGTTGAAGTATTTAAATGAGAGTATATAGGTTAACATTTGTTGAAGTATTTAAATGAGAAATATAGGTTAACATTATGTTTATTTAAATGAGAGTATATAGGTTAACATTATGTTGAAGTATTTAAATGAGAGTATATAGGTTAACATTATGTTGAAGTATTTAAATGAGAGTATAAGGTTAACATTATGTTGTCTCTATTTAAATGAGAGTATATAGGTAAACATTACTGTTGAAGTATTTAAATGCAGTATATAGGTTAACAATATGTTGAAGTATTTAAATGAGAGTATATAGGTTAACATTATGTTGAAGTATTTAAATGAGAGTTATATAGGTTAACATTATGTTGATTAGTATTTAAATGAGAGTATATAGGTTAACATTATGTTGAAGTATTTAAATGAGAGTATATAGGTTAAATATGTTGAAGTATTTAAATGAAGTATATAGGTTAAACATTATGTTGGTATTTAAATAGAGTATATAGGTTAACATTATGTTGAAGTATTTAAATGAGAGTATATAGGTTAACATTATGTTGAAGTATTTAAATGAGAGTATATAGGTTAACATTATGTTGAAGTATTTAAATGAGAGTATATAGGTAAACATTATGTTGAAGTATTTAAATGAGGTATATAGGTAAACATTATGTTGAAGTATTTAAATGAGAGTATATAGGTAAACATTATGTTGAAGTATTTAAATGAGAGTATATAGGTTAACATTATGTTGAAGTATTTAAATGAGTATATAGGTTAACATTATGTTGAAGTATTTAAATGAGAGCTCTCTCTAATTCCTCTCTCTCTCTTTTCTCTCTCATTATGTTGAAGTATTTAAATGAGGAGCCATTATGTTGGTATTTAAATGAGCATGATGTTAACATTATGTTGAAGTATTTAAATGAGAGTATATAGGTTAAACATTATGTTGAAGTATTTAAATGAGAGTATATAGGTTAACATTATGTTGAAGTATTTAAATGAGAGTATATAGGTTAAACATTATGTTGAAGTATTTAAATGAGAGTATATAGGTTAACATTATGTTGAAGTATTTAAATGAGAGTATATAGGTAAACATTATGTTGAAGTATTTAAATGAGAGTATATAGGTAAACATTATGTTGAAGTATTTAAATGAGAGTATATAGGTTAACATTATGTTGAAGTATTTAAATGAGAGTATATAGGTTAAACATTATGTTGAAGTATTTAAATGAGAGTATATAGGTAAACATTATGTTGAAGTATTTAAATGAGAGTATATAGGTTAACATTATGTTGAAGTATTTAAATGAGAGTATATAGGTAAACATTATGTTGAAGTATTTAAATGAGAGTATATAGGTTAACATTATGTTGAAGTATTTAAATGAGAGTATATAGGTTAACATTCTGTTGAAGTATTTAAATGAGAGTATATAGGTTAACATTATGTTGAAGTATTTAAATGAGAGTATATAGGTTAACATTATGTTGAAGTATTTAAATGAGAGTATATAGGTTAACATTATGTTGAAGTATTTAAATGAGAGTATATAGGTTAAACATTATGTTGAAGTATTTAAATGGATGCAAGAGACAACAGTGGTTTCATACTGCAGTAGCCACTTCCTACATTTGAACTTGATTTTATAAAACAAAAATATTATACTTTTTTTTCTGGATGACAAATCAGAGCCAGATTCCTGAATGTAATTATTATTATTACCTTCAGAAGTGCATGTATCAAACCAGTTGCCGTGATTAAGGTTGTTGTCTCTACTCAAAGAATAGCATGGTATCTAAAATAAAACTGTGAAGGACCTCCAAAGCATTACATGAGCTTTCTCCAACCTGTCTCTCCGATTTGGTCCTGCCGTACATACCTACACGTACGCTACGGTCACAAGACGCAGGCCTCCTAATTGTCCCTAGAATTTCTAAGCAAACAGCTGGAGGCAGGGCTTTCTCCTATAGAGCTCCATTTTTATGGAACGGTCTGCCTACCCATGTGAGAGACGCAGACTCAACCTTTAAGTCTTTACTGAAGACTCTTCAGTGGTCATATGATTGAGTGTAGTCTGGCCCAGGAGTGGGAAGGTGAACGGAAAGGCTCTGGAGCAACGAACCGCCCTTGCTGTCTCTGCCTGGCCGGTTCCCCTCTTTCCACTGGGATTCTCTGCCTCTAACCCTATTACAGGGGCTGAGTCACTGGCTTACTGGTGCTCTTCCATGCCCTAGGAGGGGTGTGTCACTTGAGTGGGTTGAGTCGCTGACGTGGTCAGTCTGTTATATCTGGAGTATTTCTCCTGTCTTATCTGGTGTCCTGTGTGAATTTAAGTATGCTCTCTCTAATTCTCTCTCTCTCTCTCTTTCTCTCTCTCGGAGGACCTGAGCCCTCAGGACTACTTGGCATGATGACTCCTTGCTGTCCCCAGTCCACTTGGCCGTGCTGCTGCTCCAGTTTCAACTGTTCTGCCTGCGGCTATGGAACCCTGACCTGTTTACCGGACGTGCTACCTGTCCCAGACCTGCTGTTTTCAACTCTCTAGAGACAGCAGGAGTGGTAGAGATACTCTCAATGATCGACTAGGAAAAGCCAACTGACATTTAATCCTGAGTTGCTGACTTGTTACACCCTCGACAACTACTGCGATTATTATTATTTGACCATGCTGGTCATTTAGGAACATTTGAACATCTTGGCCATGTTCTGTTATAATCTCCACCCGGCACAGCCAGAAGAGGACTGGCCACCCCACATAGCCTGGTTCCTCTCTAGGTTTTATCCTAGGTTTTGGCCTTTCTGGGGAGTTTTTCCTAGCCACCGTGCTTCTACACCTGCATTGCTTGCTGTTTGGGGTTTTAGGCTGGGTTTCTGTACAGCACTTTGAGATATCAGCTGATCTAAGAAGTGCTATATAAATAAATTTGATTTGAACATGTAGTTTAACGAATTATGAGTTATCCTTCATGCCAACTAATTGCCTACTAATTGTTTAATTGGATCACTAATTGGTTGAAGAGGTCATAGGAAACACATACTGTATCAAAACAGATAAATTCTCTATTTCCACACAGGCTGCTGGAGATGATTATTTTATTTAACCTTTATTTAACAAGTCAGCTAAAGAACAAATTCTCATTTTCAATGAAAGTCTATTAACAGTGGGTTAACTGCCTTGTTCAGTGGCAGAACAACAGATTTTTACCTTGTCAGTTTAGGGGATTTGAACTTGCAACCTTTGATCTTGCGGTTACTAGTCCAATGCTCTAACCACTAGGCTACGCTACCGTCCAATATGCCCATTAATATGCAGTTGAAAATGTGTGAAATTTCACTTTAACCCAGCTAACATGAGCTGAAAAGTCTCATAAAGGTTAGGGTTAAGGTTAGGGTTTGGAGTAAGGTGATAGAGTTAACTTCTTGGCGTACCCATCCCTTCAGTGGGATCATTTTCGTCAACATCCGCTGAATTGCAGAGCGCCAAATTAAAAACGATATACTTAACTTTTATGAAATCACAGTGCAATATAGCAAAACACAGCTTAGTTTGTTGTTAATCAACCTGGCGTGTCAGATTTCAAAAAAGTTTTACAGCAAAAGCTATCCAAGCGTTTATGTTAGGACATCTCTCTCAGCAGACAAAACATTACAAACAGCTAGCAGCAAAGTAGGTTGGTCACGAAAGTCAGAAAAGCTACTAAATGAATCACTTACCTTTGATGATCTTCAGATGTTTGCACTCACGAGACTCCCAGTTACACAATAAATGTTCCTTTTGGTTGATAAAGATTATATTTATATCCAAAAACATCCATTTCATTGGCGTGTTTTGTTCAGAAATCCACAGGCTCATGCAGGTCATGACGGGCAGACAAAAATTCCCAATAGTATCCGTAAAGTTCGTAGAAACATGTCAAACATTTTTTATAATCCTCAGGTGATTTTTACAATAAATAATCGATAATATTTCACCCAGACTGTAGCTTTTTCAGGATGCTGCAGACTTTTCAGAATAAAAGTCTAAAACTATGTCTAAAGACTGTTCACACCATGTAGAAGCCATAGGGAAATGAATCTGGTTGATATCGCTTTAAATGGAGGGAAGGCATGCAATGGAACAGGGAGATTTGTTTCTCTTAGGCACTTCCTGGTTGGATTTTCCTCAGGTTTTCGACGTGCAATGTCAGTTCTGATATACTCACAGACAATATTTTGACAGTTTGCAAAACTTAAGAGTGTTTTATATCTTAATCTGACAATTATATGCATATTCTAGATTCTGGGCCTGAGAAATAGGCAGTTTCATTTGGGTATGTTTTTCATTCAAACATCAACATACTGCCCCCTACACTCAACAGGTTAAGGTTAGGATTATAGTAAAGGGTTAGCTAACATGCTAAATATTTGCAAAGTAGCTAAAAAGTAGTAAGCAGTTGCAATGTTGCTAATTAGCCAAAACGCTAAAGTTACTAGACGTTCACTTTGTACCTTACCCATTCACCCCAACCAACAACCTTACTGTAGTTGTTGCTTTAAGTAACCTTCTGTTTTATGTAACCATGTCTTACATAGCGCACTAATCTGAGTGTCCTCTGTTTACATCTACTATATTACGTCTGTTATGATACAGTTCAAATCAGTTGTTCGTTTATGTACGTTCCACCGAACCAGGAAACAACGCTGGGACTCAAATGGGTCCATCTGAACCAGCGGATCAGCAGGGAACCAGGACATTCAGGCCCGCTGCAGTACTTAGCCAGAAAAACATCAGCAGGGAACCAGGACATTCAGGCCCGCTGCAGTACTTAGCCAGAAAAACATCAGCAGGGAACCAGGACATTCAGGCCCGCTGCAGTACTTAGCCAGAAAAACATCAGCAGGGAACCAGGACATTCAGGCCCGCTGCAGTACTTAGCCAGAAAAACATCAGCAGAGAACCAGGACATTCAGGCCTGCTGCAGTAATTAGCCAGAAAAACATCAGCAAGGAACCAGGACATTCAGGCCCGCTGCAGTACTTAGCCAGAAAAACATCAGCAAAGAACCAGGACATTCAGGCCCGCTGCAGTACTTAGCCAGAAAAACATCAGCAAGGAACCAGGACATTCAGGCCCGCTGCAGTACTTAGCCAGAAAAACATCAGCAAGGAACCAGGACATTCAGGCCCGCTGCAGTACTTAGCCAGAAAAACATCAGCAAGGAACCAGGACATTCAGGCGCGCTGCAGTACTTAGCCAGAAAAACATCAGCAAGGAACCAGGACATTCAGGCCCGCTGCAGTACTTAGCCAGAAAAACATCAGCAAGGAACCAGGACATTCAGGCCCGCTGCAGTACTTAGCCAGAAAAACATCAGCAGGGAACCAGGACATTAGTATCATAGATACTACAGAACAGAGTCACATCCTTCATGTTTACTACAGAACAGAGTCACATCCTTCATGTTTACTACAGAACAGAGTCACATCCTTCATGTTTACTACAGAACAGAGTCACATCCTTCATGTTTACTACAGAACAGAGTCACATCCTTCATGTTTACTACAGAACAGAGTCACATCCTTCATGTTTACTACAGAACAGAGCTGGGGGAGGTGGGGGGGTTGAATGGAGGAACGTATGAAAGAAGGGTTCCTGCCACAGAAGCCGAGCAGCTTAGCTTTAATTGCTTGTGGTGGCAATCAAAGTCTATATGCTGGTCAATGACCCGTGCACTCCACATCTTCATGTCCCCATAACTACTCTACAAATTCACCCGACCAATGCTTATGTTTGTCATCATTAAAACAATAAGACGAGGGGGGGGACAAAGAGGGACAAATGGGAAATGGGGGTATAGATGAGGGACAAATGGGAGAGGGGGGGTAGACAAATGGGGACAAATGGAAGGGGGTAGAAGAGGGACAAATGGGAGGGGGTAGAGGGACAAATGGGGGGGGTAGAGAGACAAATGGGAGGGGGTAGTAGAGGGACAAAAGGGAGGGGGTAGAGGGACAAATGGGGGGGGGGTAGTAGAGAGGGACAAATGGGGGGGGTAGAGGGACAAATGGGAGGGAGGGACAAATGGGAGGGGGTAGTAGAGGGACAAATGGGAGGGGGGTAGAAGAGGGACAAATGGAAGGGGGGTAGAAGAGGGACAAAAGGTAGAGGGACAAATGGGAGGGGGTAGTAGAGGGACAAAGGGGGGGGTAGGGACAAATGGGACATATGGAAGGGGGGGGTAGTAGAGGGACAAATGGGGGGGGGGGGGTAGAGGGACAAATGGAAGGGGGGTAGAGAGACAAATGGGGGGGTAGTAGAGGGACAAATGGGAGGGACAAAAGGGGGGTAGTAGAGGGACAAATGGGAGGGGGGTAGAGGACAAATGGGGGGGTAGAAGAGGGACAAATGGGAGGGGGTAGAGAGACAAATGGGAGGGGGGTAGTAGAGGGACAAATGGGAGGGGGGTAGAGGGACAAATGGGAGGGGGTAGTAGAGGGACAAATGGGGGGTAGAGGGACAAATAAAGAGGACAAATGGGGGGGTAGTAGAGGGACAAATGGGAGGGGGGTAGTAGAGGGACAAATGGGGGGGGGGACAAAGAGGGGGACAAATGGAAGGGGGGTAGAAGAGGGACAAATGGGGGGTAGTAGAGGACAAATGGGAGAGGGGGGTAGTAGAGGGACAAATGGGGGGGGTAGTAGAGGGACAAATGGGGGGGGTAGTAGAGGGACAAAGGGAGGGGGGTAGAGGGACAAATGGAAGGGGGTAGAGAGACAAATGGAGGGGGTAGTAGAGGGACAAATGGGAGGGGGGGTAGTAGAGGGACAAAAGGGGGGGGGGTAGAGGGACAAATGGGAGGGGGTAGTAGAGGGACAAATGGGAGGGGGGGTAGAGGGACAAATGGGGGGGGTAGAGGGACAAATGGGAGGGGGGTAGTAGAGGGACAAATGGGAGGGGGTAGTAGAGGGACAAATGGGAGGGGGGTAGAAGAGGGACAAATGGGAGGGGGGTAGAAGAGGGACAAATGGGAGGGGGGTAGAAGAGGGACAAATGGGAGGGGGGTAGAAGAGGGACAAATGGGAAGGGGGTAGATAGAGGGACAAATGGAAGGGGGTAGTAGAGGGACAAATGGGAGGGTAGTAGAAGAGGGACAAATGGGAGGGGGGGGGACAAATAGAGGGACAAATGGGATGGGGGGGGTAGAAGAGGGACAAATGGGAGGGGGACAAGAGGGACAAATGGGAGGGGGGTAGTAGAGGGACAAATGGGAGGGGGTAGAAGAGGGACAAATGGAGGGGGTAGTAGAGGGACAAATGGGAGGGGGGTAGTAGAGGGACAAATGGGAGGGGGTAGAAGAGGGACAAATGGGAGGTGGGGATAGTAGAGGGACAAATGGGATGGGGGGGTAGTAGAGGGACAGATGAGAGGGGGTAGTAGAGGGACAAATGGGGGGGTAGAAGAGGGACAAATGGGAGGGGGGTAGAAGAGGGACAAATGGGGGGGGAGTAGAAGAGGGACAAGATGGGGGGGGTAGTAGAGGGACAAAAGAAGAGGGACAAATTGGGGGGAGTAGAAGAGGGACAAATAGGGGGGAGTAGAAGAGGGACAAATGGAAGGGGGTAGAAGAGGGACAAATGGGGGGTAGAAGAAGGACAAATGGAAGGGAGGGGGAAATAATGGATGAGGAGAGGAAGGAGGCATCTCACCTGGCATCTCCGTGTGGTGGTTTTACTTTGTGTAGGACTAGAAAATATGTTCCTCCGTTTATAAATGTGACTTTTAACATCTCGACCTATATCAATCCTCTTTGTCATGTTCAGTTTCAGTCATAGCTTCACATTGATCACCAATTTATTAAGGTATAATTCATTTATTTGTTCTGAATATTATCAGAGAACAATAAAACACGCAACGATACTGTACTGTTTCAGGCCGAAGCTCTTGCTGAAACAGAACATGCCAGTTGTCTTTTGTCTGTGTGCTTCTTGTCTCACTGGGCTTATGTGTTTCTATGCATGTATATGTGTGTTTTGTGTTCCCCACCGTAGGCGAATCAGGTCTCAAATCACCATGTGTGTGTGTGTGTGTGTGTGTGTGTGTGTGTGTGTGTGTGTGTGTGTGTGTGTGTGTGTGTGTGTGTGTGTGTATGCCCGTGGTATATGTGTGTGTGTGTGTGTGTGTGTGTGTGTGTGTGTGTATATGTGTGTGTGTGTGTGTGTGTGTGTGTGTGTGTGTTTACTTTGCAGAAATCCTCTGGCCTCTCCTGCTGTTGCAGGGCCTTTCAAATAAACTCCCAGTAATTAACAACAGGTGGAAAGGGTTTGATTAGCTTGTTAAAACACACCTGCTGCTGACCGGAGGGACAGAGGAAGAAACTCAATTAATATTGTAGCTTCATTCTCCTTCCTCCAAACTGCAGCTTCATTCTCCTTCCTCCAAACTGCAGCTTCATTCTCCTTCCTCCAAACTGCAGCTTCATTCTCCTTCCTCCATACTGCAGCTTCATTCTCCTTCCTCCACACTGCAGCTTCATTCTCCTTCCTCCAAACTGCAGCTTCATTCTCCTTCCTCACTGCAGCTTCATTCTCCTTCCTCCACACTGCAGCTTCATTCTCCTTCCTCCACACTGCAGCTTCACTCCTTCCTCCAAACTGCAGCTTCACTCTGCTTCCTCTCCAAACTGCAGCTTCATTCTCCTTCCTCCAAACTGCAGCTTCACTCTGCTTCCTCCACACTGCAGCTTCATTCTCCTTCCTCCAAACTGCAGCTTCACTCTCCTTCCCCCAAACTGCAGCTTCACTCTGCTTCCTCCACACTGCAGCTTCATTCTCCTTCCTCCACACTGCAGCTTCATTCTCCTTCCTCCACACTGCAGCTTCACTCTCCTTCCTCCACACTGCAGCTTCATTCTCCTTCCTCCAAACTGCAGCTTCACTCTGCTTCCTCCAAACTGCAGCTTCATTCTCCTTCCTCCACACTGCAGCTTCATTCTCCTTCCTCCACACTGCAGCTTCATTCTCCTTCCTCCACACTGCAGCTTCATTCTCCTTCCTCCACACTGCAGGCTGCGGCCCAAATAGTACCCTTTTCCCTATATAGTACACTACTTTAGACCAGAGCCCTATGGCACCCTTTTCCCTATATAGTACACTACTGTAGACCAGAGCCCTATGGCACACCATTCCCTATATAGTGCACTACTTTAGAATAGAGTCCTATGGAACCCTATTCCCTATATAGTGCACTACTTTAGACTAGAGTCCTATGGAACCCTATTCCCTATATAGTGCACTACTTTAGACTAGAGTCCTATGGAACCCTATTCCCTATATAGTGCATTACTTTAGACCAGAGTCCTATGGAACCCTATTCCCTATATAGTGCACTACTTTAGACTAGAGTCCTATGAAACCATATTCCCAATATAGTGCACTACTTTAAACTAGAGTCCTATGAAACCCTATTCCCTATATAGTGCACTACTTTAGACCAGAGCCCTATGGAACCCTATTCCCTATATAGTGCACTACTTTAGACTAGAGTCCTATGGGAAATACGGTGCCAAATATCTTTGTTTCATTAATCATTTTAATTGAACCTTTATTTACCCAGGCAAGTCAGTTTAGAACAAATTCTGATTAACAATGGCGGCCTACCCCGGCCTAACCCGGACGACTCTGGGCCAATTGTGCTCCGCCCTACGGGACTCCCAATCACAGCCGGATGTGATACAGCCTGGAATCTAATCAAATGCTAATAAATATCTTACTGATTGGATATTGATTACACCTTCTATGAAATCCACTGTGGTTCTCAATGAGTGCAATGTAAAGCTGTTGACCATAT
>NC_056459.1:38429854-38492354 GCF_018296145.1 Oncorhynchus tshawytscha
GAAGTACCGGTCATTGAAATGTGTTACATAGCAAGATAAACACTGACGAGAGACACTGAGTCTTTGTGTGTCCTCCTAAATTGTAACCCTATATTACCTATAAAGTGGACGACTTTTGACCAGAGCATTATGGGACCTGGTCTAAAGTAGTACACTATATAGGGAATAGAGTGCATTATGGGACCTGGTCTAAAGTAGTACACTATATAGGGAATAGAGTGCATTATGGGACCTGGTCTAAAGTAGTACACTATATAGGGAATAGAGTGCATTATGGGACCTGGTCTAAAGTAGTACACTATATAGGGAATAGAGTGCATTATGGGACCTGGTCTGAAGTAGTACACTATATAGGGAATAGAGTGCATTATGGGACCTGGTCTGAAGTAGTACACTATATAGGGAATAGAGTGCATTATGGGACCTGGTCTGAAGTAGTACACTATATAGGGAATAGAGTGCATTATGGGACCTGGTCTAAGTAGTACACTATATAGAATAGAGTGCATTATGGGACCTGGTCTAAAGTAGTACTATATAGGGGATAGAGGATTATGGGACCTGGTCTAAAGTGTACACTATATAGGGAATAGAGTGCATTATGGGACCTGGTCTAAAGTAGTACACTATATAGGGAATAGAGTGCATTATGGGACCTGGTCTAAAGTAGTACAATATATAGGGAATAGAGTGCATTATGGGACCTGGTCTGAAGTAGTACACTATATAGGGAATAGAGTGCATTATGGGACCTGGTCTAAAGTAGTACACTATATAGGGAATAGAGTGCATTATGGGACCTGGTCTAAAGTAGTACACTATATAGGGAATAGAGTGCATTATGGGACCTGGTCTAAAGTAGTGCACTATACAGGGAATAGAGTGCATTATGGGACCTGGTCTAAAGTAGTACACTATATAGGGAATAGAGTGCATTATGGGACCTGGTCTAAAGTAGTACACTATAAGGGAATAGAGTGCATTATGGGACCTGGTCTAAAGTAGTACACTATAAGGGAATAGAGTGCATTATGGGACCTGGTCTAAAGTAGTACACTATAAGGGATTAAGGTGTAATTTGGGATGCAGGGAAAAATACATAAAATACTCTTCTCATCTGGATGGGAATTGTACAGTTATTAAATGCTTACCGTATGAGTTGTATGGTACGACCATGAAATGTATGATTCATATCAATCAAATCAAATACATTTTTATTTGTCACAGTGTACAACAGGTGTAGGTAGACCTCACAGTGAAACGCTGACTGACCAGCCCTTAACCAACAGGTGTAGACCTTACAGTGAAGTGTTGACATACAAGCCCTTAACCAACAGGTGTAGACCTCACAGTGAAATGCTGACTGACCAGCCCTTAACCAACAGGTGTAGACCTTACAGTGAAATGCTAACTGACCAGCCCTTAACCAACAGGTGTAGACCTTACAGTGAAGTGTTGACTTACAAGCCCTTAACCAACAATGCAGTTCTAAGAAAATACCTCAAAAGTAAGAGATAAAAATAACAAATAATTAAAGTGCAGCAGTAAAATAACAATGGGGAGGCTCTATACAGGGTATTACGGTACAGAGTCAATGTGGAGGCTATATACAGGGTATTACGGTACAGAGTCAATGTGGAGGATATATACAGGGTATTACGGTACAGAGTCAATGTGGAGGCTATATACAGGGTATTACGGTACAGAGTCATTGTGGAGGCTATATACAGGGTATTACGGTACAGAGTCAATGTGGAGGATATATACAGGGTATTACGGTACAGAGTCAATGTGGAGGCTATATACAGGGTATTATGGTACAGAGTCAATGTGGAGGCTATATACAGGGTATAACAGTACAGAGTCAAGGTGGAGGCTATAAACAGGGTATTACGGTACAGAGTCAATGTGGAGCTTATATACAGGGTATTACGGTACAGAGTCAATGTGGAGGCTATATACAGGGTATTACGGTACAGAGTCAATGTGGAGGCTATATACAGGGTATTACTGTACAGAGTCAATGTGGAGGCTATATACAGGGTATTACGGTACAGAGTCAATGTGGAGGCTGTATACAGGGTGTTACGGTACAGAGTCAATGTGGAGGCTGTATACAGGTGGTACAAGTACAGAGTCAATGTGCGGGGGCACCGGTGTTGAGGAAATTGAAGAAATAAGTACATGTATGTAAAGTTATTATGCATAGATAATAACAGAGAGTAGCAGTGGTGTAAATAGGTGGGGGGGATGCCAATAGTCTGGGGAGCCATTTGATTAGCTGTTCAGGAGGCTTATGGCTTAGGGTTAGAAGCTGTTTAAAAGCCTCTTGGACCTAGACTTGGCGCTCCGGTACCGCTTGCCATGTGATAGCAGAGAGAACAGTCTATGAATAGGGTGACTGGAGTCTTTGACCATTTTTAGGTCCTTCCTCGGACACCGCCTGGTATAGAGGTCCTGGATGGCTGGAAGCTTGGCCCTGGTGAAGTACTGGACCGTACCCACTACCCTCTGTAGTGCCATGCGGTCGGAGGCCGAGCAGTTGCCTTTACCAGGCAGTGATGCAACCAGACAGGATGCTCTTGATGCTGCACGTGTAAAACCTTTTGAGGATCTGAGGACCCATGGCAATTATTTTCAGTCTCCTGAGGGGCTTTGTCGTGCCTTCTTCACGACTGTCTTGGTGTGCTTGGACCATGTTAGTTTGTTGGTGATGTGGACCCCAAGGAACTTGGAGCTCTCAACCTGCTCTACTACAGCCCCATCTATGAGAATGGGGGCGTGCTCTGTCCTCCTTCTCATGTAGTCCACAATCATCTCCTTTGTCTTGATCATATTGAGGGAGAGGTTGTTGTCCTTGCACCATGTCAGGTCTCTGACCTCCTAACCTACAGGCTGTCTCATCCTTGTTGGTGATCAGGCCTACCACTGTTGTGTTATCAGTAAACTTAATGATGGTGTTGGAGTTGTGCATGGCCGTGCAGTCATGAGTGAACAGGGTGTACAGGAGGAGGCTGAGCACGCACCCCTGAGGGTTTGTCAGTGCATGGTCGGAGTACACATCCTGGTAATCCTTCTGGCCCTGCGGCCTTGTGAATGTTGAATGTTGTGAATGTTTGATGGTCTGTTTGAAGGTGATCACAGTCATCCGGAACAGCTGACGCTCTCATACATGTTTCAGTGTTACTTGCCTCGAAGCGAGCATATAAACTATTTAGCTCATCTGATAGGCTTGTGTCACTGGGCAGATTCAATCTTAGTCCTGTATTGATGCTTTGCCTGTTTGATGTTCGTCGGAGGGCATAGCGGGATTTCTTAGAAGCTTCCGGCCTAGAGTCCTGCTCCTTGAAAGCGGCAGCTCTGCCCTTTAACTCACTGCGATTGTTGCCTGTAATCCATGGCTTCTGGTTTGGGTATGTACGTACAGTCACTGTGGAGACAACATCCTCGATGCACTTATTGACAAAGCCAGTGACTGATGTGGTTTACGCCTCTATCTCATCGGAAGAATCCCAGAACATATTCCAGTCTGTGATAGCAAAACAGTCCTGTAGTTTAGCATCTGCTTCATCTGACCACTTTTTTAAAGACAGAGTCACTGGTGCTTCCTGCTTTAATATTTGATTGTTATCAGGAATCAGGAGGGTATAATTATGGTCAGATTTACCAAATGGAGGGCGAGGGAGAGCTTTGTACGCGTCACTGTGTGTGGAGTAAAGGTGGTCTAGAATTTTAATTTTTTTCTCTCTGGTTACACATTTATCATGCTGATAGAAATGAGGTAAAACTGATTTAAGTTTCCCTGCATTAAAGTCCCCGGCCACTAGGAGCGCCACTTCTGGATGAGCGTTTTCCTGTTTGCTTATGGTCTTATACAGCTCATTGAGCATGGTTTTAGTGCCAGCATCGGTCTGTTATGGTATGTAGACAGCTACAAAAAATACAGATGAAAACTGTCTAGATAGATAGTGTGGTCTACAGTTTATCATGAGATACTCTACCTCAGGCGTGACAATTCTCGAGACTTCCTTAGATATCGTGCACCAGCTGTTGTTTACATATATGCATAGGCCCCGCCCCCGTGTCTTACCAGAGGCTGCTGTTATGTCCTGTCTATAGAGTGTATAACCTGGTCTGTCCTGCTGATAGAGTGTATAACCTGTTCTGTCCTGCTGATAGAGTGTATAACCTGTTCTGTCCTGCTGATAGAGTGTATAACCTGTTCTGTCCTGCTGATAGAGTGTATAACCTGTTTTGTCCTGCTGATAGAGTGTATAACCTGTTTTGTCCTGCTGATAGAGTGTATAACCCACCAGCTGTATGTTCTGAGTGTCGTCGTTCAGCCACGACTCGGTGAAACATAAGATGTTACAGTTTTTAATGTCCCGTTGGTAGGATATACGTGCATTCAGCTCATTCCATGTATTTTCCAGCGATTGAACATTAGCATGACAGAAGGCAAGGGCAGATTAGCCACTCGTCACCTGATCCTCACAAGGCACCCAGATCTTTTTCCATTAAATCTCAGTTTCCTTCTCCAGCGAATCACGGGGATCTGGGCCTGGTCGGGGGTCTGTATTATATCCGTCCCGTCCGACTCATTGACGTAGAACTCTTCGTCCAGTTTGAGGTGATCCCAGTTCTGATGTCCAGAAGCTCTTTTCGGTCAAAATAGACGGTAGCAGCAACATTATGTGCAAAACAAATTACGAACAAAGCAAAAATAAATTAAAAAAATAGCTCAGTTGATTAAGAGCCGATAGGACGGCAGCCTTCCCCTCTGTTTTTACTCTGTTTTTTACCACGGTGGAACATATATGGTAATTGGCTGTGTTTACAGTGCTACCAATTATTTCACAACAAAATATGTTAAGCTACACTAAATCTACCCTTCAAAAAATATATAGTTAACTATAGTTACTTTCTAAAAGGTATTTCAATACATTCAAACTACTTTATAAAAAATGATCATTTGTACCTGTAAATCTGTCATAGACTACAAATTGCAAGAACAGATTATGTTACCAGAATGTGCACTTTAGCCTATTACACACAACACTATGTTTCAAGTGACAGTTAGGCAGGTAGTTAGCTACACCGCTACATAGTAAAACAGTAGTGTGTAGTTCCAGTAGTAAGCTACACCGCTACATAGTAAAACAGTAGTGTGTAGTTCCAGTAGTTAGCTACACCGCTACATGGTTTATACTCCAGCGCCGACAGAGATGGCCGCCTCGCTTCGCGTTCCAAGGAAACTATGCAGTTTTTTGTTTTTTTTACGTGTTATTTCTTACATTAGTACCCCAGGTCATCTTAGGTTTCATTACATGCAGTCGAGAAGAACTACTGAACATAAGAGCAGCGTCAACTCACCATCAGTACGACCAAGAATATGACTTTCGCGAAGCGGATCCTGTGTTCTGCCTTTCACCCAGGACAACGGAATGGATCCCAGCCGGCGACCCCAAAAAACGACTTCGTAAAAGGGGGAAACGGAGCGGTCTTCTGGTCAGACTCCGGAGACGGGCACATCGTGCACCACTCCCTAGCATTCTTCTCACCAATGTCCAGTCTCTTGACAACAAGGTTGATGAAATCCGAGCAAGGGTAGCATTCCAGAGGGACATCAGAGACTGTAACGTTTTTTGCTTCACGGAAACATGGCTCACTGGAGAGACGCTATCGGAGTCGGTGCAGCCAACTGGTTTCTCCACGCATTGCGCAGACAGAAACAAACATCTTTCTGGTAAGAAGAGGGGCGGGGGCGTATGCTTCATGGTTAACGTGACGTGGTGTGATCATAACAACATACAGGTACTCAAGTCCTTCTGTTCACCTGATTTAGAATTCCTCACAATCAAATGTTGACCGCATTATCTACCAAGGGAATTCTCTTTGATTATAATCACAGCCGTATATATTCCCCCACAAGCAGACACATCGATGGCTCTGAACGAACTTTATTTGACTCTTTGCAAACATTTATCCGGAGGCTGCATTCGTTGTAGCTGGGGATTTTAACAAGGCTAATCTGAAAACAAGACTCCCTAAATTTTATCAGCCTATCGATTGCGCAACCAGGGCTGGAAAAACCTTGGATCACTGCTATTCTAACTTCTGCGACGCATATAAGGCCCTGCCCCGCCCTCCTTTCGGAAAAGCTGACCACGACTCCATTTTGTTGATCCCTGCCTACAGACAGAAACTAAAACAAGAAGCTCCCGCGCTGTGGTCTGTTCAACGCTGGTCCGACCAATCTGATTCCACACTCCAAGACTGCTTCCATCACGTGGACTGGGATATGTTTCGTATTGCGTCAGACAACAACATTGACGAATACGCTGATTCGGTGAGCGAGTTCATTAGAACGTGCGTTGAAGATGTCGTTCCCATAGCAACGATTAAAACATTCCCAAACCAGAAACCATGGATTGATGGCAGCATCCGCGTGAAACTGAAAGCCCGAACCACTGCTTTTAATCAGGGCAAGGTGACCGGAAACATGACTGAATACAAACAGTGTAACTATTCCCTCCGCAAGGCAATCAAACAAGCTAAGCTCAGTATAGAGACAAAGTAGAATCTCAATTCAACGGCTCAGACACAAGAGGTATGTGGCAGGGTCTACAGTCAATCATGGATTACAAAAAGAACACCAGCCCCGTCACGGACCAGGATGTCTTGCTCCCAGGCAGACTAAATAACTTTTTTGCCCGCTTTGAGGACAATACAGTGCCACTGACACGGCCCGCAACTAAAACATGCGGACTCTCCTTCACTGCAGCCGACGTGAGGAAAACATTTAAACGTGTCAACCCTCGCAAGGCTGCAGGCCCAGACGGCATCCCCAGCCTGCCCTCAGAGCATGCGCAGACCAGCTGGCTGGTGTGTTTACGGACATATTCAATCAATCCCTATCCCAGTCTGTTGTTCCCACATGCTTCAAGAGGGCCACCATTGTTCCTGTTCCCAAGAAAGCTAAGGTAACTGAGCTAAACGACTACCGCCCGTAGCACTCACTTCCGTCATCATGAAGTGCTTTGAGAGACTAGTCAAGGACTATATCACCTCCACCCTACCTGACACCCTAGACCCACTCCAATTTGCTTACCGCCCAAATAGGTCCACAGACGATGCAATCTCAACCACACTGCACACTGCCCTAACCCATCTGGACAAGAGGAATACCAATGTGAGAATGCTGTTCATCGACTACAGCTCGGCATTTAACACCATAGTGCCCTCCAAGCTCGTCATCAAGCTCGAGACCCTGGGTCTCGTCCCCGCCCTGTGCAACTGGGTACTGGACTTCCTGACGGGCCGCCCCCAGGTGGTGAGGGTAGGCAACAACATTTCCACCCCGCTGATCCTCAACACCGGGGCCCCACAAGGGTGCGTTCTGAGCCCTCTCCTGTACTCCCTGTTCACCCACGACTGCGTGGCCACGCACGCCTCCAACTCAATCATCAAGTTTGCGGACGACACAACAGTGGTAGGCTTGATTACCAACAACGACGAGACGGCCTACAGGGAGGAGGTGAGGGCCCTCGGAGTGTGGTGTCAGGAAAATAACCTCACACTCAACGTCAACAAAACTAAGGAGATGATTGTGGACTTCAGGAAACAGCAGAGGGAACACCCCCCTATCCACATCAATGGAACAGTAGTGGAGAGGGTAGTAAGTTTTAAGTTCCTCGGCACACACATCACAGACAAACTGAATTGGTCCACCCACACAGACAGCATCGCAAAGAAGGCGCAGCCGCGCCTCTTCAACCTCAGGAGGCTGAAGAAATTCGGCTTGTCACCAAAAGCACTCACAAACTTCTACAGATGCACAATCGAGAGCATCCTGCCGGGCTGTATCACCCCCTGGTACGGCAACTGCTCCGCCCACAACCGTAAGGCTCTCCAGAGGGTAGTGAGGTCTGCACAACGCATCACCGGGGGCAAACTACCTGCCCTCCAGGACACCTACACCACCCGATGTCACAGGAAGGCCATAAAGATCATCAAGGACAACAACCACCCGAGCCACTGCCTGTTCACCCCGCTGTCATCCAGAAGGCGAGGTCAGTACAGGTGCATCAAAGCTGGGACCGAGAGACTGAAAAACAGCTTCTATCTCAAGGTCATCAGACTGTTAAACAGCCACCACTAACATTGAGTGGCGTCTGCCAACACACTGACTCAACTCCAGCCACTTTAATAATGTGAATTGATGGGAAATGATGTAAAATATATCACTAGCCACTTTAAACAATGCTACCTAATATAATGTTTACATAACCTACATTATTCATCTCATATGTATATGTATATACTGTACTCTATATCATCTACTGCATCTTTATGTAATACATGTATCACTAGCCACTTTAACTATGCCACTTTGTTTACATACTCATCTCATATGTATATACTGCACTCAATACCATCTACTGTATCTTGCCTATGCCGCTCTGTACCATCACTCATTCATATCTTTATGTACATATTCTTTATCCCCTTACACTTGTGTCTATAAGGTAGTAGTTTTGGAATTGTTAGCTAGATTACTTGTTGGTTATTACTGCATTGTCGGAACTAGAAGCACAAGCATTTCGCTACACTCACATTAACATCTGCTAACCATGTGTATGTGACAAATACAATAACATTTGATTTGGTAAAACAGTAGTGTGTAGTTCCAGTAGTTAGCTGCATAGTAAAACAGTAGTGTGTAGCTCCAGTAGTTAGCTACACCACTACATAGTAAAACAGTAGTGTGTAGCTCCAGTAGTTAGCTACACCGCTACATGGTAAAACAGTAGTGTGTAGCTCCAGTAGTTAGCTACACCGCTACATAGTAAAACAGTAGTGTGTAGTTCCAGTAGTTAGCTGCATAGTAAAACAGTAGTGTGTAGCTCCAGTAGTTAGCTACACCGCTACATAGTAAAACAGTAGTGTGTAGTTCCAGTAGTTAGCTACACCGCTACATGGTAAAACAGTAGTGTGTAGTTCCAGTAGTTAGCTACACCGCTACATAGTAAAACAGTAGTGTGTAGTTCCAGTAGTTAGCTACACCGCTACATGGTAAAACAGTAGTGTGGTAGTTCCAGTAGTTAGCTACATAGTAAAACAGTAGTGTGTAGTTCCAGTAGTTAGCTACACCACTACATAGTAAAACAGTAGTGTGTAGTTCCAGTAGTTAGCTCCACCGCTACATAGTAAAACAGTAGTGTGTAGTTCTAGTAGTTAGCTACACCGCTACATGGTAAAACAGTAGTGTGTAGTTCCAGTAGTTAGAACTAAAAACACAAGGGGTTCACTTCTCCCCAACGCTGGTAATTTGATGGAAAAACACTTAGCTGAAACACACGTCCTTGATGGTGTTCATATGAAAAGAAACAGGGAGGAGATTTCTGGTAAATCTCTTGGTTCCAGAGACAACTTCACTGACCTAATCCAGCGTGTGATTCTTGGTCCATTTGATATGTAGATGACATCCCAAGTGGCTCCTCATTCCCTATGAAGTGTACTACTTTACACATACTTTGACAAGTAGTGCACTACAAAGGGAATAGGACTCCATTTGGTACTCAGCAACACACCTATTATATTGGCTCACAGCAGACAGTAGCCAGATAGGCAACAGCAGGGTTATTTCTATTATATTGGCCCACAGCAGGGTTATTTCTATTATATTGGCCCACAGCAGACAGGAGCCAGACAGGCAACAGCAGGGTTATTTCTATTATATTGGCCCACAACAGGGTTATTTCTATTATATTGGCCCACAGCAGACAGGAGCCGGACAGGCAACAGCAGGGTTATTTCTATCATATTGGCCCAAGGCAGGGTTATTTCTATTATATTGGCCCACAACAGGGTTATTTATATTATATTGGCCCACAGCAGACAGGAGCCAGACAGGCAACAGACAAGACCAGCCTTATTTATATTATATTGGCCCACAGCAGACAGGAACAGACAAGACCAGCCTCTTCAGCATGTAATCTCCTCTCTCCTGTCACTGCCTGACTGCCTCACACACACACACACACACACACACACACACACACACACACACACACACACGCACGCTGCGCACACACACACACACACACACACGCACACACAGAGAGAGAGAGAGAGAGAGAGAGAGAGAGAGAAAGTGGAGAGAGGCATGAGAGAAAAACAGAAGAGATAGGGGAGAAGGTAGATAGCAAGGGGGGAGTGAGTGGGGAGGAAAGGGCGGAAATGAAAAGGCAGAGAGTGAGAAAGGTATGAAGGAAGGGAAGAGTAGAGAAATAAAAGGAGAAATTGAAGGATGAAAAAGCATTTAATTTGTTAAAAGGGAGATGGGCTTATTGTGACCCGATTCAGGAAACTAGGCGTATGCTGCTGTTAGGGCTAGGCATCCCACTACGTCCGGTGAAACTGGAGGGCTCGCAATTCAAATACAGTGGGCAAAAAAGTATTTAGTCAGCCACCAGTTGTGCAAGTTCTCCCACTTAAAAAGATGAGAGAGGCCTGTAATTTTCATCATAGGTACACTTCAACTATGAAAGACAAAATGAGGGAAAAAAATCCAGAAAATCACATTGTAGGATTTTTAATGAATTTATTTGGAAATTATGGTGGAAAATAAAACATTCAAAAGTGAGTTTACAAGTTCATCAACTTTCAAAGAAGAATTACTTTCCCATTGTTCCTCAACAAATGTGCAGTATGATATACCATTTTCTAGCTCTGAATCTCTACTTTTCTCCAATGTCAAAAACACAATTTATTAAAATGTTGCTACATAAGACCGAATCCAGGCTGTAGGGAGTCAAAGGGAGATGGGTATAAGGTCCAGGCTATATGGAGTCAAAGGGAGATGGGTATAAGGTCCAGGCTGTATGGAGTCAAAGGGAGATGGGTATAAGGTCCAGGCTGTATGGAGTCAAAGGGAGATGGGTATAAGGTCCAGGATGTATGGAGTCAAAGGGAGATGGGTATAAGGTCCAGGATGTATGGAGTCAAAGGGAGATGGGTATAAGGTCCAGGATGTATGGAGTCAAAGGGAGATGGGTATAAGGTCCAGGCTATATGGAGTCAAAGGGAGATGGGTATAAGGTCCAGGCTATATGGAGTCAAAGGGAGATGGGTATAAGGTCCAGGCTATATGGAGTCAAAGGGAGATGGGTATAAGGTCCAGGCTGTAGGGAGTCAAAGGGAGATGGGTATAAGGTCCAGGCTGTATGGAGTCAAAGGGAGATGGGTATAAGGTCCAGGCTATATGGAGTCAAAGGGAGATGGGTATAAGGTCCAGGCTATATGGAGTCAAAGGGAGATGGGTATAAGGTCCAGGATGTATGGAGTCATGGGTCCAGGCTGTATGGAGTCAAAGGGAGATGGGTATAAGGTCCAGGCTGTATGGAGTCAAAGGATCTCTCAGGATTCAATTGTTTTGTTTATTTTACCTTTATTTTACTAGGCAAGTCAGTTAAGAACAAATTCTTATTTTCAATGACGGCCTAGGAACAGTGGGTTAACTGCCTGTTCAGGGGCAGAACGACAGATTTGTACCTTGTCAGCTCGGGGATTCGAACTTGCAACCTTTTGGTTACTAGTCCAACGCTCTAACCACTAGGCTACCCTGCCGCCCCAAAAGGATGACATTGTAAAGACAGAGATATTACACTCCGTCCAAGTGTGAGCCTGTGGGAATGTGAGTAAGTAGGAAAGGAAAATATTTCATACAGATGTGAACTGCAAGCACTTGCACTGAATTTATCCGCATTCACATTCAAATCTATTTGATCATTTTTTTTGGGGGGGGGAGACTCTACCACTTCTCTAAAAACACTAAATTCCCCTGTGCGGAGCACGTATTGGTCAAGCTGCCGACAAAACTCAGAAGATAACAGAACAGAAGAGTGGAACATTCTAATTCCGTGCAACAATTTCAACAGTCTTGTTGTTATTCTAACCCATAAGGAGGGTGCCTTGCTATGCTGTCTCCATACCACAGGCACTGTAGAGCAGATGGACAATATGGTGGACCAGGGTATGTCCAGGAGGTTGGGGGGAGGCTGGCAGTGAACTCTTGACAGTGCAGGTCTGGAGGGTGCTGAGGGCTTGGCAGTGCAGGTCTGGAGGGTGCTGAGGGCTTGGCAGTGCAGGTCTGGAGGGTAGTGAGAGCTTGATACAAGGGGTGTGGAGACAGTATTTGCTACTGGTCAGTATGTGCTGTACTACCCCCAGGCCAGAATCACAACCATTGTGCCTGGTTGGCAGAATAAACAGAAAGATGGATGGTAGGACAGAGAAAAGAGAGAGAGAAAACATGCTTAAAAATAACTTCAATTTTAGAAAATATTTTTTTCTTCTCTCTCTTACTCTCTTTTTTCCTCATCCTTTATTTTTCTGTTCTAGCTCTCCACTCTCTAATCTGTCTTCAGGCCCCGCCCTCCTCCTCTCTCTCCCCGGTATGATTTGACAAGACCTCAGATGTGTGATTCTTGAGAGGAGAGGAGAGGGAGAGGAGAGGAGAGGAGAGGAGAGGAGAGGAGAGGAGAGGAGAGGAGAGGGAGAGGAGAGGAGAGAGAGAGGAGAGGAGAGGGAGAGGAGAGGAGAGGAGAGGAGAGGAGAGGAGCAGTGACACCGCTTGGGGCCAGAGTGCCAACTGTTCATAGAGGAAGAAACACTATGAAATCTCTGAACAGCCTTCCCTTCTTTCCTTCAATCCCTGCATTCCTCCTTCCCTTCTTTCCTTCAATCCCTGCATTCCTCCTTCCCTTCTTTCCTTCAAACCCTGCATTCCTCCTTCCCTTCTTTCCTTCAATCCCTGCATTCCTCCTTCCCTTCTTTCCTTCAATCCCTGCATTCCTCCTTCCCTTCTTTCCTTCAATCCCTGCATTCCTCCTTCCCTTCTTTCCTTCAATCCCTGCATTCCTCCTTCCCTTCTTTCCTTCAATCCCTGTATTCCTCCTTCCCTTCTTTCCTTCAATCCCTGCATTCCTCCTTCCCTTCTTTCCTTCAATCCCTGCATTCCTCCTCCCCTTCTTTCCCTCAATCCTTGCATTACTCCTTCCCATCCGTCCTTCCCATCCCTTCTTCCCATTCCTCCTTCCATTTCCATTCCTCCTTCCCTTTCCATCCCTCCTTCCCTGCCATTCCTCCTTCCCTTCCTTCGATCCTTATCCCTCCTTCCCTTTGCTCCCTCATCCCTCCTTCCCTTTGCTCCCTTATCCCTCCTTCCCTTTGCTCCCTTATCCCTCCTTCCCTTCCCTCCCTCCATCCCTCAGTCCCTTCCCTCCCTCCATCCCTCATTCCCTGCCATTCCTCCTTCCCTTCCTTTGCTCCTTATCCCACCTTCCCTTTGCTCCCTTATCCCTCCTTCCCTTTGCTCCCTTATCCCCCTCCTTTTCCCTTATCCCTCCTTCCCCCTCCCTCCATCCCTCATTCCCTTCCCTCCCTCCATCCCTCCTTCCCTTCCATTCCTCCTTCCCTTCCTTCCGCTCCTTATCCCTCCTTCCCTTTGCTCCCTCATCCCTCCTACCATTCCCTCCCTCCATCCCTCCTTCCCTTCCATTCCTCCTTCCCTTCCTTCGCTCCTTATCCCTCCTTCCCTTTGCTCCCTCATCCCTCCTTCCCTTCCCTCCCTCCATCCCTCCTTCCCTTCCATTCCTCCTTCCCTTCCTTCGCTCCTTATCCCTCCTTCCCTTTGCTCCCCTCATCCCTCCTTCCCTTCCCTCCCTCCATCCATCCCTTCCCTCCCTCCATTCCTCCTTCCCTTCCATTCCTCCCTTCCTTCTCCCATCCCTCCTTCCCTTTGCTCCCTCATCCCTCCTTCCCCTCCATCCCTCCTTCCCTTTCCCTCATCCCTCCCTTCCTTCCATCCCTCCTTCCTTTCCTTCCCTTCCTTCACTCCTTATCCCTCCTTCCCTTTGCTCCCTCATCTCTCCTTCCCTTTGCTCCCTCATCCCTCCTTCCCTTCTCTCCCTCCATCACTCCTTCCCTTTGCTCCTTCATCCCTCCTTCCCTCCATCCCTCCTTTCCTTCGCTCCCTCATCACTCCCTTCCTTCGCTCCCTCCCTCAAAGTAGTTCACTATATAGGAAATAGGGTGCCATAGGGCTCTGGTCTAAAGTAGTGCACTATATAGGGAATAGGGTTCCATAGGGCTCTGGTCTAAAGTAGTGCACTATATAGGGAATAGGGTTCCATTTTGGATGTAAACGTTGTTCCTGTTCCTGTACAGTCTCAACATCAACAGTGAAAATGCATCTCTGGGATGCTGGCCTTCTAGGCAGAGTTGTTCAAAGAAAAAGCCATATCTCAGACCGGCCAGTAAAAATAACATATTAAGTTAGGCAAAACAACACAGGACAGAGGAACTCTTGCCTAGAAGGCCAGCATTCCGGAGTCGCCTCTTCACTGTTGATGTTGAGACTGGTGTTTTGCGGGAACAATTTAATGAAGCTGCCAGTTGAGGACTTGTGAGGCGTCTGTTTCTCGAACTAGACACTCTAATGTACTTGTCCTCTTGCTCAGGCCTCCCACTTCTCTTTCTATTCTGGTTAGAGCCAGTTTGCGCTATTCTGTGAAGGGAGTAGTACACAGCATTGTACGAGATCTTCAGATTCTTGGCAATTTCTCGCATGGAATAGCGTTCATTTCTCAGAACAAGAATAGACTGACGAGTTTCAGAAGAAAGTACTTTGATTCTGTCCATTTTGAGCCTGTAATTGTACCGACAAACTCAGATGCTCCAGATACTCAACTAGTCTAAAGAAGGCCAGTTGTATTGCTTCTTTAATCACAACAACAGTTTTCAGCTCTGCGAACATAATTGCAAAAGGGTTTTCTAATGATCAATTAGCCTTTTAAAATGATAAACATGGATTAGTTAACACAACGTGCCATTGGAACACAGGAGTGAAGGTTGCTGATAATGCGCCTCTGTACATCTATGTAGATAGTCCATTAAAAAAAACAGCCGTTTCCAGCTACATTAGTCATTTACAACATTAACAATGTCTACACTTTATTTGTGATCAATTTTTACGTTATTTCAATGTTCAAGAAAAGTGTTTTTCTTTCAGAAACAAGGACATTTTTAAGTCACCCCAAACTTTTGAATGGTAGTGTACCTACAGTATTTCCTGAGCTTTCTTATGTCGCCTAGATAGAGGACAGACACTTCAAAAACATATTTTATTTTCATTTTGGACTTTTCTTGTCATGTATGAATGTGTTATTCAATGCGTCTCTAATCCAATATTTTATCAAATCATTTTATACATATCTTTTTGTTATCTAAAGGGGTCCTAAAATTCTAAATCAGATAACTAAATGATCCATATTACGACCATGTTAAAACAGTTCCATATGGAGCTAATTACGTTGATAAATGAGGTTGTTGGGTGTCCTCTTGGCAGTGATTTATGTCACGGGTGACCCGAGTCACCGCCATGCATGAAGGTATGTAGAGAGGGATGGACAGAGGAGAGAGGGGTGGACAGAGGAGAGAGGGGTGGGGGCATGAAGACCGGTATGTAGAGAGGGATGGACAGAGGAGAGAGAGGTGGGGGCATGAAGACCGGTATGGAGAGAGGGATGGACAGAGGAGAGAGGGGTGGGGGCATGAAGACCGGTATGGAGAGAGGGATGGACAGAGGAGAGAGGGGTGGGGGCATGAAGACCGGTATGGAGAGAGGGATGGACAGAGGAGAGAGGGATGGACAGAGGAGAGAGGGGTGGGGGCATGAAGACCGGTATGTAGAGAGGGATGGACAGAGGAGAGAGGGGTGGGGGCATGAAGACCGGTATGGAGAGAGGGATGGACAGAGGAGAGAGGGGTGGGGGCATGAAGACCGGTATGGAGAGAGGGATGGACAGAGGAGAGAGGGTGGGGGCATGAAGACCGGTATGGAGAGAGGGATGGACAGAGGAGAGAGGGATGGACAGAGGAGAGAGGGGAGGAGAGGGGGCATGAAGACCGGTATGTAGAGAGGGATGGACAGAGGAGAGAGGGGTGGGGGCATGAAGACCGGTATGGAGAGAGGGATGGACAGAGGAGAGAGAGGTGGGGGCATGAAGACCGGTATGTAGAGAGGGATGGACAGAGAGAGAGAGAGGTGGGGGCATGAAGGTATGGAGAGAGGGATGGACAGAGGAGAGAGGGGGGGGGCATGAAGACCGGTATGGAGAGAGGGATGGACAGAGGAGAGAGGGGTGGGGGCATGAAGACCGGTATGGAGAGAGGGATGGACAGAGGAGAGAGGGATGGACAGAGGAGAGAGGGGTGGGGGCATGAAGACCGGTATGTAGAGAGGGATGGACAGAGGAGAGAGGGGTGGGGGCATGAAGACCGGTATGGAGAGAGGGATGGACAGAGGAGAGAGGTGGGGGCATGAAGACCGGTATGTAGAGAGGGATGGACAGAGGAGAGAGAGGTGGGGGCATGAAGACCGGTATGTAGAGAGGGATGGACAGAGGAGAGAGAGGTGGGGGCATGAAGACCGGTATGGAGAGAGGGATGGACAGAGGAGAGAGGGGTGGGGCATGAAGGTATGTAGAGAGGGATGGACAGAGGAGAGAGGGATGGACAGAGGAGAGAGGGATGGACAGAGGAGAGAGGGATGGACAGAGGAGAGAGGGATGGACAGAGGAGAGAGAGGTGGGGGCATGAAGACCGGTATGTAGAGAGGGATGGACAGAGGAGAGAGAGGTGGGGGCATGAAGACCGGTATGAGAGAGGGATGGACAGAGGAGAGAGGGGGGCATGAAGGTATGTAGAGAGGGATGGACAGAGGAGAGAGAGGTGGGGGCATGAAGACCGGTATGGAGAGAGGGATGGACAGAGGAGAGAGGGTGGGGGCATGAAGACCGGTTGGAGAGAGGGATGGACAGAGGAGAGAGAGGTGGGGGCATGAAGACCGGTATGGAGAGAGGGATGGACAGAGGAGAGAGGGGTGGGGGCATGAAGACCGGTATGGAGAGAGGGATGGACAGAGGAGAGAGGGGTGGGGGCATGAAGACCGGTATGTAGAGAGGGATGGATAGAGGAGAGAGGGGTGGGGGCATGAAGACCGGTATGGAGAGAGGGATGGACAGAGGAGAGAGGGGTGGGGGCATGAAGACCGGTATGGAGAGAGGGATGGACAGAGGAGAGAGGGGTGGGGGCATGAAGACCGGTATGTAGAGAGGGATGCACAGAGAGAGAGGGGCTGGTATGGGGGTGGCATGAAGACCGGTATGGAGAGAGGGATGGACAGAGGAGAGAGAGGGGGGGGGGCATGAAGACCGGTATGAAGAGAGGGATGGACAGAGGAGAGAGGGGATGGACAGAGGAGAGGGGGGGGCATGAAGACCGGTATGTAGAGAGGGATGGACAGAGGAGAGAGGGGCGGGGGGGGCATGAAGACCGGTATGAAGAGAGGGATGGACAGAGGAGAGAGGGGATGGACAGAGGAGGGGGGGGCATGAAGACCGGTATGGAGAGAGGGATGGATAGAGGAGAGAGGGGTGGGGGGGGGGCATGAAGACCGGTATGGAGAGAGGGATGGACAGAGGAGAGAGGGATGGACAGAGGAGAGAGGGGTGGACAGAGGAGAGAGGGGCAGGGGGCATGAAGACAGGTATGGAGAGAGGGATGGACAGAGGAGAGGGGGGAGGAGAGAGGGGGGGCATGAAGACCGGTATGGAGAGAGGGATGGACAAAGGAGAGAGGGATGGACAGAGGAGAGAGGGATGGACAGAGAGAGAGAGGGGGGGGGGGCATAAAGACCGGTATGAAGAGAGGGATGGACAGAGGAGAGAGGGATGGACAGAGGAGAGAGGGGTGGACAGAGGAGAGAGGGGTGGACAGAGGAGAGAGGGGTGGACAGAGGGAGAGAGGGGTGGACAGAGGAGAGAGAGGGGTGGACAGAGGGATGGGAGAGAGGGATGGACAGAGGAGAGAGGGGTGGACAGACGAGAGAGGGGCGGGGGCATGAAGACCGGTATGGAGAGAGGGATGGACAGAGGAGAGAGGGGTGGAGGGGGTGAGAGAGGGGGGGGCATGAAGACCGGTATGGAGAGAGGGATGGACAGAGGAGAGAGGGGGGGCATGAAGACCGGTATGAAGAGAGGGATGGACAGAGGAGAGAGGGATGGACAGAGGAGAGAGGGGTGGACAGAGGAGAGAGGGGGCGGGGGCATGAAGACCGGTATGGAGAGAGGGATGGACAGAGGAGAGAGGGGGGTGGGGGCATGAAGACCGGTATGGAGAGAGGGATGGACAAAGGAGAGAGGGATGGACAGAGGAGAGAGGGATGGACAGAGGAGAGAGGGGGGGGGGGGCATGAAGACCGGTATGGAGAGAGGGATGGACAAAGGAGAGAGGGATGGACAGAGGAGAGAGGGGCGGGGGCATGAAGACCGGTATGGAGAGAGGGATGGACAAAGGAGAGAGGGATGGACAGAGGAGAGAGGGGTGGACAGAGGAGAGAGGGGCAGAGGGGGGGTGGCACGAAGACCGGTATGGAGAGAGGGATGGACAGAGGAGAGAGGGGTGGGGGGTGGCACGAAGACCGGTATGGAGAGAGGGATGGACAGAGGAGAGAGGGGTGGACAGGGGGTGGCACGAAGACCGGTATGGAGAGAGGGATGGACAGAGGAGAGAGGGGTGGGGGGGGGTGGCACGAAGACCGGTATGAGAGAGGGATGGACAGAGGAGAGAGGGGTGGGGGTGGCACGAAGACCGGTATGGAGAGAGGGATGGACAGAGGAGAGAGGGGTGGGGGCATGAAGACCGGTATGGAGAGAGGGTTGGATAGAGGAGAGAGGGGTGGGGGCATGAAGACCGGTATGGAGAGAGGGATGGATAGAGGAGAGAGGGGTGGGGGCATGAAGACCGGTATGGGAGAGAGGGATGGACAGAGGGAGAGAGGAGAGGGGGGTGGGGGCATGAAGACCGGTATGGAGAGAGGGATGGACAGAGGAGAGAGGGGTGGGGGGTGGCACGAAGACCGGTATGGAGAGAGGGATGGACAGAGGAGAGAGGGATGGGGGAGAGGGATGGACAGAGGAGAGAGGGAGAGGGATGGACAGAGGAGAGAGGGGTGGGGAGAGGGATGGACAGAGGAGAGAGGGATGGACAGAGGAGAGAGGGATGGACAGAGGAGAGAGGGATGGACAGAGGAGAGAGGGATGGACAGAGGAGAGAGGGATGGACAGAGAGAGATGGGGGGGGGGGCATGAAGACATGGCATGTATGGAGAGAGGGATGGACAGAGGAGAGAGGGGAGGGGGAAATAAAAGAGAAAGAAAAGGGGTCTCTCTCTCTCTCTCTGTGTATTCATGCATATTGGATTGGCAAACGATTCCCATCTCACATCCAATTCCAATCCTACACTGAACAATTTTGTAAAAACAAATTGATTCAGTTACCAAGTTAATACAGTCAACGAGCACATCAACCCCGATTTATAAACTACTGTCTGTCGTTGGTTTTTAGAGTGATATTATTATGTATGATGAATTACAAGGGGTTGAATTCTTAAATCCACCTAAGTTGCAGAGGCCAGCAGTACTTTATTCTGTACTCAATGACTGAATTATCCTTTACCCAGGTGTACATCTCCACACCATGTAATCCCATTTCATTCAACAACGGAGTAGTAATACATGTCACTTAATTTGTATTATTTTATATTATATATAAATTATATATGTATATATATATATATATATATATATATATATATATATATATATATTATATTATATTCTACATTGTAGAATAATAGTGAGAATAGAATAATAGTCTAATAATAGACACCAAAAACTATGAAAAAAACACATATGGAATCATATAGTAATTTTAAAAAGTGTTAAACAAATCAAAATATATTTTTCATTTTAGATTCTTCAAAATCGCCAGCTATGCACACTCGTGGCATTCTCTCAACCAGCTTCACCTGGAATGTTTTTCCAACAGTTTTGAAGGAGTTTCCACATATGCTGAGTATCTGTTGGCTGCCTTTCCTTCACTCTGCAGTCTAACTCAATGTCCAAAACATCTCAATTGGGGTGTTGAGGAGGCTGTCTCACAAAGACACCTCGGATGGAACCAACAAATCTCAAATTTGGACTCATCAGACCAAAGGACAGATTTCCACCGGTCTAATGTCCATTGCTCGTGTTTCTTGGCCCAAGCAAGTCTCTTCTTATTATTGGTGTCCTTTAGCAGTGGTTTCTTTGCAGCAATTCAACCATGAAGGCCTGATTCACGCAGTCTCCTCTGAACAGTTAATGTTGAGATGTGTCTGTTAATTGAACACTGTGAAGCATTTATTTGGGCTGGAATGTCTGAGTCTGGTAACTCTAATGAACTTATCCTCTACAGCAGAGGTAACTCTGGGTCTTCCTTTCCTGTGGCGGTCCTCATGAGAGACAGTTTCATCATAGCGCTTGAATGGTTTATGAGACTGCACTTGAAGAAACATTCAAAGTTCTTGAAATGTTGCATATTAATTGACCTTCATGTCTTAAAAGTAATGATGGACTGTTTGTTTATATTTGCTTATTTCAGCTATTCTTGCCATAATATGGACTTGGTCTTTTGTCAAATAGCGCTATCACTATATACCCCCCTACCTTGTCACAACACAACTGATTGGCTGAAACCTATTAAGAAAGAAAGAAATTCCACAAATTAACTATTAACAAGGCACACCTGTTAATTGAAATGCATTCCAGGTGAATACCTCATGAATCTGGTTGAGAGAATTCCAAGAGAGTGCAAAGCTGTCATCAAGGCAAAGGGTCACTACTTTGAAGACTCAAATATATAATCACATTTGATTTGTTTAACATTTTTTGATTTACTAGAGTGATTCCATATGTGTTATTTCATAGTTTTGAGAGTGGAGACTAAGATTGTACAATGTAGAAAATAGTAAAACATTAATAAAAACCCTTGAATGAGGGTAGGATGTGTCCAAGATTTTGACTGATACTGTATATCTGAATGCATAAAGAGAAAACTTTGGAGGAGGTGGGGGGAGTATGGGTAAAAATGGAAAAGACTAAGAGGTGGGTTAGGGGATATGTAAGACACAGAGACAACAGGTGTGTGAATGAGTATGGGAAGGGTTTGTGGAGTCTCTCTCTCGCTCTCTATCCCCTCTGTTCTTCTCTCTCTTTGATGTCTCCCTATTATTGTACAATCGGTCTGTCATCTTTAATAAAAACCCATCAACGGATGTTATCTCATAACATTTGACATATCTCATTCCCTGTTGAACGACATCTAATCTGGAGGAGGGGGGTGGTATGTCTATAAAAAGGAAAACACTTGTGGATATGTCTACACAGAGACAACTGTGTGATGGAAGGGAGAGGTGGGTTCGGGAGGATGGGTAAGAGAGATGGAGACTGTCATCTTTCCCAAGGGTTCAGGGGAGGATGGGTTGAACGACATCTAAGAGAGATGGAGACTGAGAGGTGGGTTAGGGAGGATGGGTAAGAGAGATGGAGAGAGAGGTGGGTTAGGGGGAGGATGGGTAAGAGAGATGGAGACTGAGAAGTGGGTTAGGGGGGTTAAGAGAGATGGAGACTGAGAGGTGGGTTAGGGGGAGGATGGGTAAGAGAGATGGAGACGGAGAGACTAAGAGGTGGGTTAGGGGGAGGATGGGTAAGAGAGATGGAGACTGAGAGACTAAGAGGTGGGTTAGGGGAGGATGGGTAAGAGAGATGGAGACTGAGATGGAGACTGAGAGGTGGGTTAGGGGAGGATGGGTAAGAGAGATAGAGACTGAGAGACTGAGAGGTAGGGGGTTAGGGGGAGGATGGGTAAGAGAGATGGAGACTGAGAGACTGAGAGGTGGGTTAGGGGAGGATGGGGTAAGAGAGATGGAGACTGAGAGACTAAGAGGTGGGTTAGGGGAGGATGGGTAAGAGAGATGGAGACTGAGAGGTGGGTTAGGGGAGGATGGGTAAGAGAGATAGAGACTGAGAGACTGAGAGGTGGGTTAGGGAGGATGGGTAAGAGAAGATGGAGACTGAGAGGTGGGTTAGGGGAGGATGGGTAAGAGAGATGGAGACTGAGAGACTGAGAGGTGGGTTAGGGGAGGATGGGTAAGAGAGATGGAGACTGAGAGGTGGGTTAGGGAGGATGGGTAAGAGAGATGGAGACTGAGAGACTGAGAGGTGGGTTAGGGGAGGATGGGTAAGAGAGATGGAGACTGAGAGGTGGGTTAGGGGAGGATGGGTAAGAGAGATGGAGACTGAGAGACTAAGAGGTGGGTTAGGGGAGGATGGGTAAGAGAGATGGAGACTAAGAGGTGGGTTAGGGGGGAGGATGGGTAAGAGAGATGGAGACTGAGAGGTGGGTTAGGGAGGATGGGTAAGAGAGATGGAGACTGAGAGACTAAGAGGTGGGTTAGGGGAGATGGGTAAGAGAGATGGAGACTGAGAGGTGGGTTAGGGGAGGATGGGTAAGAGAGATGGAGACTGAGAGACTAAGAGGTGGGTTAGGGGAGGATGGGTAAGAGAGATGGAGACTGAGAGGTGGGTTAGGGGAGGATGGGTAAGAGAGATGGAGACTGAGAGACTGAGAGGTGGGTTAGGGAGGATGGGTAAGAGAGATGGAGACTGAGAGGTGGGTTAGGGAGGATGGGTAAGAGAGATGGAGACTGAGAGGTGGGTTAGGGGGAGGATGGATAAGAGAGATGGAGACTGAGAGGTGGGTTAGGGGAGGATGGGTAAGAGAGATGGAGACTGAGAGGTGGGTTAGGGGGAGGATGGGTAAGAGAGATGGAGACTGAGAGGTGGGTTAGGGGAGGATGGGTAAGAGAGATGAGAGACTAAGAGGTGGGTTAGGGGAGGATGGGTAAGAGAGATGGAGACTGAGAGACTAAGAGGTGGGTTAGGGAGGATGGGTAAGAGAGATGGAGACTGAGAGGTGGGTTAGGGGAGGATGGGTAAGAGAGATGGAGACTGAGAGACTGAGAGGTGGGTTAGGGGAGGATGGGTAAGAGAGATGGAGACTGAGAGACTGAGAGGTGGGTTAGGGGAGGATGGGGAAGAGAGATGGAGACTGAGAGAGAGGTGGGTTAGGGGGAGGATGGGTAAGAGAGATGGAGACTAAGAGGTGGGTTAGGGGAGGATGGGTAAGAGAGATGGAGACAGAGACTAAGAGGTGGGTTAGGGGAGGATGGGTAAGAGAGATGGAGACTGAGAGGTGGGTTAGGGGAGGATGGGTAAGAGAGATGGAGACTGAGAGACTGAGAGGTGGGTTAGGGGAGGATGGGTAAGAGAGATGGAGACTGAGAGGTGGGTTAGGGAGGATGGGTAAGAGAGATGGAGACTGAGAGACTGAGAGGTGGGTTAGGGGAGGATGGGTAAGAGAGATGGAGACTGAGAGGTGGGTTAGGGGAGGATGGGTAAGAGAGATGGAGACTGAGAGACTAAGAGGTGGGTTAGGGAGGATGGGTAAGAGAGATGGAGACAGAGGTGGGTTAGGGGGAGGATGGGTAAGAGAGATGGAGACTGAGAGGTGGGTTAGGGAGGATGGGTAAGAGAGATGGAGACTGAGAGGTGGGTTAGGGAGGATGGGTAAGAGAGATGGAGACTGAGAGGTGGGTTAGGGGAGATGGGAGAGAGATGGAGACTGAGAGGTGGGTTAGGGAGGATGGGTAAGAGAGATGGAGACTAAGAGGTGGGTTAGGGGGAGGATGGGTAAGAGAGATGGAGACAGAGACTAAGAGGTGGGTTAGGGAGGATGGGTAAGAGAGATGGAGACTGAGAGGTGGGTTAGGGGAGGATGGGTAAGAGAGATGGAGACTGAGAGACTGAGAGGTGGGTTAGGGAGGATGGGTAAGAGAGATGGAGACTGAGAGGTGGGTTAGGGAGGATGGGTAAGAGAGATGGAGACTGAGAGACTAAGAGGTGGGTTAGGGGAGGATGGGTAAGAGAGATGGAGACTGAGAGGTGGGTTAGGGAGGATGGGTAAGAGAGATGGAGACTGAGAGACTGAGAGGTGGGTTAGGGAGGATGGGTAAGAGAGATGGAGACTGAGAGGTGGGTTAGGGGAGGATGGGTAAGAGAGATGGAGACTGAGAGACTAAGAGGTGGGTTAGGGAGGATGGGTAAGAGAGATGGAGACTAAGACGTGGGTTAGGGAGGATGGGTAAGAGAGATGGAGACTGAGAGGTGGGTTAGGGGAGGATGGGTAAGAGAGATGGAGACTGAGAGACTAAGAGGTGGGTTAGGGAGGATGGGTAAGAGAGATGGAGACTAAGAGGTGGGTTAGGGGGAGGATGGGTAAGAGAGATGGAGACTGAGAGACTAAGAGGTGGGTTAGGGGAGGATGGGTAAGAGAGATGGAGACTGAGAGACTAAGAGGTGGGTAAGGGGAGGATGGGTAAGAGATGGAGACTGAGAGGTGGGTTGGGGGAGGATGGGTAAGAGAGATGGAGACGGAGAGACTAAGAGGTGGGTTAGGGAGGATGGCTAAGAGAGATGGAGACTAAGAGGTGGGTTAGGGGAGGATGGGTAAGAGAGATGAGACTGAGAGACTAAGAGGTGGGTTAGGGGAGGATGGGTAAGAGAGATGGAGACGGAGAGACTAAGAGGTGGGTTAGGGAGGATGGGTAAGAGAGATGGAGACTGAGAGACTAAGAGGTGGATTAGGGGAGGATGGGTAAGAGAGATGGAGACTGAGAGACTAAGAGGTGGGTTAGGGAGGATGGGTAAGAGAGATGGAGACTGAGAGACTAAGAGGTGGGTTAGGGGAGGATGGGTAAGAGAGATGGAGACTGAGAGGTGGGTTAGGGAGGATGGGTAAGAGAGATGGAGACGGAGAGACTAAGAGGTGGGTTAGGGGGAGGATGGGTAAGAGAGATGGAGACTGAGAGACTAAGAGGTGGGTTAGGGGAGGATGGGTAAGAGAGATGGAGACTGAGAGGTGGGTTAGGGGGAGGATGGGTAAGAGAGATGGAGACTGAGAGGTGGGTTAGGGGAGGATGGGTAAGAGAGATGGAGACTGAGAGGTGGGTTAGGGTGGAGGATGGGTAAGAGAGATGGAGACTGAGAGACTAAGAGGTGGGTTAGGGAGGATGGGTAAGAGAGATGGAGACAGAGACTAAGAGGTGGGTAAGGGGAGGATGGGTAAGAGATGGAGACTGAGAGGTGGGTTGGGGGAGGATGGGTAAGAGAGATGGAGACGGAGAGGTGGGTTAGGGGAGGATGGCTAAGAGATGGAGACTAAGAGGTGGGTTAGGGGAGGATGGGTAAGAGAGATGAGACTGAGAGACTAAGAGGTGGGTTAGGGGGAGGATGGGTAAGAGAGATGGAGACAGAGGTGGGTTAGGGTGGAGGATGGGTAAGAGAGATGGAGACTGAGAGACTAAGAGGTGGGTTAGGGAGGATGGTTAAGAGATGGTGTTACGCACGATGAAGAGGGAACGCAACACCCTGCTACAACTAAACTCTGTGAAGAAAAAGGTATGGACTGTAGGTGCAAGTAAAAATGACAACAAGCAGAATGTGGTACCATTTACAAGGACTTTATTCCTTTACACGGTAATATGGGGAAAAGGGGCTGACGGAACCAAAGCAAAGAGTAAATCTCAGCCCCCCTCTCCTATCTTACCTGCCTACCCACTACTTACCTAATTTAGCACCACTTGGTGCCCTAACCAAAATACAAGGGGTGGTCCGCCCAGGTCTTACCTAGTGTCCTAGACAGCGAATATGCTACGGGTATATGGAGGCCTCTTGCCTAAGCACTCCCAAGGTGCCTTCCCTTCACCCCTGGGAACAAATGAAACAGAATATTAAACAATTTCACAAACAAACTAAGAAACAAAGGACATCAAATAAGCTCGATCTGAGCAACAAACTCACTAAACATACCAACTCTCAGCAATGAACTCCCAGCAAAATCAACTACAAAAAAAAAAAAGATCTCCTGAACAGAACACTGGCTTTTATATAGCTTCTGAAGGAATGGGTAATTGGAGACAGCTGTGTCTTGACGAGGGGGCGGGGTCAGCTCTCCAATTAGCCCTGGAGTCGACCAATCAGCTGCTTGAGGGATTTCAGGAAGCCATTTCCTGAAATAAACACATGTAAATACACAAACTACAACACATAATCTGGGGAACGTAACAGATGGAGACTGAGAGACTGAGAGGTGGGTTAGGGGAGGATGGGTAAGAGAGATGGAGACTGAGAGACTAAGAGGTGTGTTAGGTGAGGATGGGTAAGAGAGATGGAGACTAAGAGGTGGGTTAGGGGGGAGGATGGGAAAGAGAGATGGAGACTGAGAGGTGGGTTAGGGGGGAGGATGGGTAAGAGATGGAGACTGAGAGACTAAGAGGTGGGTTAGGGGAGGATGGCTAAGAGAGATGGAGACTGAGAGGTGGGTTGGGGGAAGGATGGGTAAGAGAGATGGAGACTGAGAGACTAAGAGGTGGGTTAGGGGAGGATGGGTAAGAGAGATGGAGACTGAGAGGTGGGTTAGGGGAGGATGGGTAAGAGAGATGGAGACTGAGAGACTAAGAGGTGGGTTAGGTGAGGATGGGTAAGAGAGATGGAGACTGAGAGGTGGATTAGGGAGGATGGGTAAGAGAGATGGAGGAGAGGTGGGTTAGGGGAGGATGGGTAGGAGAGATGGAGACTGAGAGACTAAGAGGTGGGTAAGGGGAGGATGGGTAAGAGAGATGGAGACTGAGAGGTGGGTTAGGGGGAGGATGGGTAAGAGAGATGGAGACGGAGAGACTAAGAGGTGGGTTAGGGAGGATGGGTAAGAGAGATGGAGACTGAGAGACTAAGAGGTAGGTTAGGGGGAGGATGGGTAAGAGAGATAGAGACTAAGAGGTGGGTTAGGGGAGGATGGGTAAGAGAGATGGAGACTGAGAGACTAAGAGGTGGGTTAGCGGAGGATGGGTAAGAGATGGAGACTGAGAGGTGGGTTAGGGGGAGGATGGGTAAGAGAGATGGAGACGGAGAGACTAAGAGGTGGGGGGGGAGGATGGGTAAGAGAGATGGAGACTGAGAGACTAAGAGGTGGGTTAGGGGAGGATGGGTAAGAGAGATGGAGACTGAGAGGTGGGTTAGGGGGAGGATGGGTAAGAGAGATGGAGACGGAGAGACTAAGAGGTGGGTTAGGGAGGATGGGTAAGAGAGATGGAGACTGAGAGACTAAGAGGTGGGTTAGGGGGAGGATGGGTAAGAGAGATGGAGACTGAGAGACTAAGAGGTGGGTTAGGGAGGATGGGTAAGAGAGATGGAGACTGAGAGACTAAGAGGTGGGTTAGGGAGGATGGGTAAGAGAGATGGAGACTGAGAGACTAAGAGGTGGGTTAGGGAGGATGGGTAAGAGAGATGGAGACTGAGAGGTGGGTTAGGGAGGATGGGTAAGAGAGATGGAGACGGAGAGACTAAGAGGTGGGTTAGGGGAGGATGGGTAAGAGAGATGGAGACTGAGAGACTAAGAGGTGGGTTAGGGGGAGGATGGGTAAGAGAGATGGAGACTGAGAGGTGGGTTAGGGGGAGGATGGGTAAGAGAGATGGAGACTGAGAGGTGGGTTAGGGGAGGATGGGTAAGAGAGATGGAGACTGAGAGGTGGGTTAGGGGGAGGATGGGTAAGAGAGATGGAGACTGAGAGACTAAGAGGTGGGTTAGGGGAGGATGGGTAAGAGAGATGGAGACAGAGACTAAGAGGTGGGTAAGGGGAGGATGGGTAAGAGATGGAGACTGAGAGGTGGGTTGGGGGGAGGATGGGTAAGAGAGATGGAGACGGAGAGGTGGGTTAGGGGAGGATGGCTAAGAGAGATGGAGACTAAGAGGTGGGTTAGGGGGAGGATGGGTAAGAGAGATGAGACTGAGAGACTAAGAGGTGGGTTAGGGGGGAGGATGGGTAAGAGAGATGGAGACAGAGGTGGGTTAGGGTGGAGGATGGGTAAGAGAGATGGAGACTGAGAGACTAAGAGGTGGGTTAGGGGAGGATGGTTAAGAGATGGTGTTACGCACGCCTCTATGAAGAGGGAACGCAACACCCTGCTACAACTAAACTCTCTGTGAAGCGAAAAAGGTATGGACTGTAGGTGCAAGTAAAAATGACAACAAGCAGAATGTGGTACCATTTACAAGGACTTTATTCCTTTACACGGTAATATGGGGAAAAGGGGCTGGACGGAACCAAAGCAAAGAAAGTAAATCTCAGCCCCCCCCCTCTCCTATCTTACCTGCCTACCCACTACTTACCTAATTTAGCACCACTTGGTGCCCTAACCAAAATACAAGGGGTGGTCCGCCCAGGTCTTACCTAGTGTGCCTAGACAGCGAATATGCTACGGGTATATGTATGCCCGCGGGCCTCTTGCCTAAGCACTCCCAAGGTGCCTTCCCCTTCACCCCTGGGAACAAATGAAACAGAATATTAAACAATTTCACAAACAAACTAAGAAACAAAGGACATCAAATAAGCTCGATCTGAGCAACAAACTCACTAAACATACCAACTCTCAGCAATGAACTCCCAGCAAAATCAACTACAAAAAAAAAAAAGATCTCCTGAACAGAACACTGGCTTTTATATAGCTTCTGAAGGAATGGGTAATTGGAGACAGCTGTGTCTTGACGAGGGGGCGGGGTCAGCTCTCCAATTAGCCCTGGAGTCGACCAATCAGCTGCTTGAGGGATTTCAGGAAGCCATTTCCTGAAATAAACACATGTAAATACACAAACTACAACACATAATCTGGGGAACGTAACAGATGGAGACTGAGAGACTGAGAGGTGGGTTAGGGGAGGATGGGTAAGAGAGATGGAGACTGAGAGACTAAGAGGTGTGTTAGGTGAGGATGGGTAAGAGAGATGGAGACTAAGAGGTGGGTTAGGGGGAGGATGGGAAAGAGAGATGGAGACTGAGAGGTGGGTTAGGGGGAGGATGGGTAAGAGATGGAGACTGAGAGACTAAGAGGTGGGTTAGGGGAGGATGGCTAAGAGAGATGGAGACTGAGAGGTGGGTTAGGGGGAGGATGGGTAAGAGATGGAGACTGAGAGACTAAGAGGTGGGTTAGGGGAGGATGGGTAAGAGAGATGGAGACTGAGAGACTAAGAGGTGGGTTAGGGGAGGATGGGTAAGAGAGATGGAGACTGAGAGGTGGATTAGGGGAGGATGGGTAAGAGAGATGGAGACTGAGAGGTGGGTTAGGGGAGGATGGGTAGGAGAGATGGAGACTGAGAGACTAAGAGGTGGGTTAAGGGGAGGATGGGTAAGAGATGGAGACTGAGAGGTGGGTTAGGGGGAGGATGGGTAAGAGAGATGGAGACGGAGAGACTAAGAGGTGGGTTAGGGGAGGATGGGTAAGAGAGATGGAGACTGAGAGACTAAGAGGTAGGTTAGGGGGGAGGATGGGTAAGAGAGATAGAGACTAAGAGGTGGGTTAGGGGAGGATGGGTAAGAGAGATGGAGACTGAGAGACTAAGAGGTGGGTAAGCGGAGGATGGGTAAGAGATGGAGACTGAGAGGTGGGTTAGGGGGGAGGATGGGTAAGAGAGATGGAGACGGAGAGACTAAGAGGTGGGTTAGGGGAGGATGGGTAAGAGAGATGGAGACTGAGAGACTAAGAGGTGGGTTAGGGGAGGATGGGTAAGAGAGATGGAGACTGAGAGGTGGGTTAGGGGGGAGGATGGGTAAGAGAGATGGAGACGGAGAGACTAAGAGGTGGGTTAGGGGAGGATGGGTAAGAGAGATGGAGACTGAGAGACTGAGAGGTGGGTTAGGGGAGGATGGGTAAGAGAGATGGAGACTGAGAGACTAAGAGGTGGGTTAGGGGAGGATGGGTAAGAGAGATGGAGACTGAGAGACTAAGAGGTGTGTTAGGTGAGGATGGGTAAGAGAGATGGAGACTGAGAGGTGGGTTAGGGGAGGATGGGTAAGAGAGATGGAGACTGAGAGACTAAGAGGTGGGTTAGGGGGATGGGTAAGAGAGATGGAGACTGAGAGGTGGGTTAGGGGAGGATGGGTAAGAGAGATGGAGACTGAGAGACTAAGAGGTGGGTTAGGGGAGGATGGGTAAGAGAGATGGAGACTGAGAGGTGGGTTAGGGGAGGATGGGTAAGAGAGATGGAGACTGAGAGACTAAGAGGTGGGTTAGGTGAGGATGGGTAAGAGAGATGGAGACTGAGAGGTGGGTTAGGGGGAGGATGGGTAAGAGAGATGGAGACTGAGAGGTGGGTTAGGGGAAGGATGGGTAAGAGAGATGGAAACTGAGAGACTAAGAGGTGGGTTAGGGGAGGATGGGTAAGAGAGATGGAGACTAAGAGGTGGGTTAGGGAGGATGAGTAAGAGAGATGGAGACTGAGAGACTAAGAGGTGGGTTAGGGGAGGATGGGTAAGAGATGGAGACTGAGAGACTAAGAGGTGGGTTAGGGAGGATGGGTAAGAGAGATGGAGACTGAGAGACTAAGAGGTGGGTTAGGGGAGGATGGGTAAGAGAGATGGAGACTGAGAGGTGGGTTAGGGGAGGATGGGTAAGAGAGATGGAGACTGAGAGACTAAGAGGTGGGTTAGGGGAGGATGGGTAAGAGAGATGGAGACTGAGAGACTAAGAGGTGGGTTAGGGAGGATGGGTAAGAGAGATGGAGACTGAGAGACTAAGAGGTGGGTTAGGGGGAGGATGGGTAAGAGAGATGGAGACTGAGAGACTAAGAGGTGGGTTAGGGAGGATGGGTAAGAGAGATGGAGACTGAGAGACTAAGAGGTGGGTTAGGGGAGGATGGGAAAGAGAGATGGAGACTGAGAGGTGGGTTGGGGGAGGATGGGTAAGAGATGGAGACTGAGAGACTAAGAGGTGGGTTAGGGGGGAGGATGGCTAAGAGAGATGGAGACAGAGGTGGGTTAGGGGAGGATGGGTAAGAGAGATGGAGACTGAGAGACTAAGAGGTGGGTTAGGGGGGAGGATGGGTAAGAGAGATGGAGACTGAGAGGTGGGTTAGGGGAAGGATGGGTAAGAGAGATGGAGACTGAGAGACTAAGAGGTGGGTTAGGGGAGGATGGGTAAGAGAGATGGAGACTAAGAGGTGGGTTAGGGAGGATGGGTAAGAGAGATGGAGACTGAGAGACTAAGAGGTGGGTTAGGGGAGGATGGGTAAGAGAGATGGAGACTGAGAGACTAAGAGGTGGGTTAGGGGGAGGATGGGTAAGAGAGATGGAGACTGAGAGACTAAGAGGTGGGTTAGGGGAGGATGGGTAAGAGAGATGGAGACTGAGAGGTGGGTTAGGGGGAGGATGGGTAAGAGAGATGGAGACTGAGAGACTAAGAGGTGGGTTAGGGGAGGATGGGTAAGAGAGATGGAGACTGAGAGACTAAGAGGTGGGTTAGGGGAGGATGGGTAAGAGAGATGGAGACTGAGAGACTAAGAGGTGGGTTAGGGGAGGATGGGTAAGAGAGATGGAGACTGAGAGACTAAGAGGTGGGTTAGGGGGGAGGATGGGTAAGAGAGATGGAGACTGAGAGACTAAGAGGTGGGTTAGGGGAGGATGGGTAAGAGAGATGGAGACTGAGAGACTAAGAGGTGGGTTAGGGGGAGGATGGGAAAGAGAGATGGAGACTGAGAGGTGGGTTAGGGGGAGGATGGGTAAGAGATGGAGACTGAGAGACTAAGAGGTGGGTTAGGGAGAGGATGGCTAAGAGAGATGGAGACAGAGGTGGGTTAGGGGGAGGATGGGTAAGAGAGATGGAGACTGAGAGACTAAGAGGTGGGTTAGGGGGAGGATGGGTAAGAGAGATGGAGACTGAGAGACTAAGAGGTGGGTTAGGGGAGGATGGGTAAGAGAGATGGAGACTGAGAGACTAAGAGGTGGGTTAGGGGAGGATGGGTAAGAGAGATGGAGACTGAGAGACTAAGAGGTGGGTTAGGGAGGATGGGTAAGAGATGGAGACTGAGAGACTAAGAGGTGGGTTAGGGGGAGGATGGGTAAGAGAGATGGAGACTGAGAGACTAAGAGGTGGGTTAGGGGGAGGATGGGTAAGAGAGATGGAGACGGAGAGACTAAGAGGTGGGTTAGGGAGGATGGGTAAGAGAGATGGAGACTGAGAGACTAAGAGGTGGGTTGGGGAGGATGGGTAAGAGAGATGGAGACTGAGAGACTAAGAGGTGGGTTAGGAGGATGGGTAAGAGAGATGGAGACAGAGGAAAGAGGTGGGTTAGGGGAGGATGGGTAAGAGAGATGGAGACTGAGAGGTGGGTTAGGGGAGGATGGGTAAGAGAGAGATGGAGACTGAGAGGTGGGTTAGGGGGAGGATGGGTAAGAGAGATGGAGACTGAGAGACTAAGAGGTGGGTTAGGGGAGGATGGGTAAGAGATGGAGACTGAGAGACTAAGAGGTGGGTTAGGGGAGGATGGGTAAGAGAGATGGAGACTGAGAGACTAAGAGGTGGGTTAGGGGGAGGATGGGTAAGAGATGGAGACTGAGAGACTAAGAGGTGGGTTAGGGGGAGGATGGTAAGAGATGGAGACTGAGAGACTAAGAGGTGGGTTAGGGGAGGATGGGTAAGAGATGGAGACTGAGAGACTGAGAGGTGGGTTAGGTGAGGATGGGTAAGAGAGATGGAGACTGAGAGGTGGGTTAGGGGAGGATGGGTAAGAGAGATGGAGACTGAGAGACTAAGAGGTGGGTTAGGGGGAGGATGGGTAAGAGAGATGGAGACTGGGAGACTAAGAGGTGGGTTAGGGGGAGGATGGGAAAGAGAGATGGAGACTGAGAGACTAAGAGGTGGGTTAGGGGGAGGATGGGTAAGAGAGATGGAGACTGAGAGACTAAGAGGTGGGTTAGGGGGGAGGATGGGTAAGAGAGATGGAGACTGAGAGACTAAGAGGTGGGTTAGGGGAGGATGGCTAAGAGAGATGGAGACTGAGAGGTGGGTTAGGGGGAGGATGGGTAAGAGATGGAGACTGAGAGACTAAGAGGTGGGTTAGGGGGAGGATGGGTAAGAGATGGAGACTGAGTGACTAAGAGGTGGGTTAGGGGGAGGATGGGTAAGAGAGATGGAGACTGAGAGGTGGGTTAGGGGAGGATGGGTAAGAGAGATGGAGACTGAGAGGTGGGTTAGGGGGAGGATGGGTAAGAGAGATGGAGACTGAGAGGTGGGTTAAGGGGGAGGATGGGTAAGAGAGATGGAGACTGAGAGACTAAGAGGTGGGTTAGGGGAGGATGGGTAAGAGATGGAGACTGAGAGACTAAGAGGTGGGTTAGGGGAGGATGGGTAAGAGAGATGGAGACTGAGAGACTAAGAGGTGGGTTAGGGGGAGGATGGGTAAGAGATGGAGACTGAGAGTCTAAGAGGTGGGTTAGGGAGGATGGGTAAGAGATGGAGACTGAGAGACTAAGAGGTGGGTTAGGGGAGGATGGGTAAGAGAGATGGAGACTGAGAGACTAAGAGGTGGGTTAGGGGAGGATGGGTAAGAGAGATGGAGACTGAGAGGTGGGTTAGGGGAGGATGGGTAAGAGAGATGGAGACTAAGAGGTGGGTTAGGGGAGGATGGGTAAGAGAGATGGAGACTAAGAGGTGGGTTAGGGGAGGATGGGTAAGAGAGATGGAGACTGAGAGGTGGGTTAGGGGGAGGATGGGTAAGAGAGATGGAGACTAAGAGGTGGGTTAGGGGAGGATGGGTAAGAGAGATGGAGACTAAGAGGTGGGTTAGGGGGAGGATGGGTAAGAGAGATGGAGACTAAGAGGTGGGTTAGGGGAGGATGGGTAAGAGAGATGGAGACTGAGAGGTGGGTTAGGGGATGATGGGTAAGAGAGATGGAGACTGAGAGACTAAGAGGTGGGTTAGGGGAGGATGGGTAAGAGAAATGGAGACTAGAGACTAAGAGGTGGGTTAGGGGAGGATGGGTAAGAGAGATGGAGACTGAGAGACTAAGAGGTGGGTTAGGGGGAGGATGGGTAAGAGAGATGGAGACTGAGAGACTAAGAGGTGGGTTAGGGGAAGGATGGGTAAGAGAGATGGAGACTGAGAGGTGGGTTAGGGGGAGAATGGGTAAGAGAGATGGAGACTGAGAGGTGGGTTAGGGAGGATGGGTAAGAGATGGAGACTGAGAGACTAAGAGGTGGGTTAGGGGGAGGATGGGTAAGATATAGAGACTGAGTGACTAAGAGGTGGGTTAGGGGAGGATGGCTAAGAGAGATGGAGACTGAGAGGTGGGTTAGGGGGAGGATGGGTAAGAGATGGAGACTGAGAGACTAAGAGGTGGGTTAGGGGGAGGATGGGTAAGAGATGGAGACTGAGTGACTAAGAGGTGGGTTAGGGAGGATGGGTAAGAGATGGAGACTGAGAGAGTAAGAGTGGGTTAGGGGAGGATGGGTAAGAGGGATGGAGACTGAGAGGTGGACTAAGTTAGGGGGTTAGGGGAGGATGGGTAAGAGATGGAGACTGAGAGACTAAAAGGTGGGTTAGGGGAGGATGGGTAAGAGAGATGGAGACTGAGAGGTGGGTTAGGGGAAGGATGGGTAAGAGAGATGGAGACTGAGAGACTAAGAGGTGGGTTAGGGAGGATGGGTAAGAGATGGAGACTGAGAGACTAAGAGGTGGGTTAGGGGGAGGATGGGTAAGAGAGATGGAGACTGAGAGACTAAGAGGTGGGTTAGGGGGAGGATGGGTAAGAGAGATGGAGACTGAGAGGTGGGTTAGGGGGAGGATGGGTAAGAGAGATGGAGACTGAGAGGTGGGTTAGGGGAAGGATGGGTAAGAGAGATGGAGACTGAGAGACTAAGAGGTGGGTTAGGGGAGGATGGGTAAGAGAGATGGAGACTGAGAGACTAAGAGGTGGGTTAGGGGAGGATGGGTAAGAGATGGAGACTGAGAGGTGGGTTAGGGGAGGATGGGTAAGAGAGATGGAGACTGAGAGACTAAGAGGTGGGTTAGGGGGAGGATGGGTAAGAGAGATGGAGACTGAGAGACTAAGAGGTGGGTAAGGGGGGAGGATGGGTAAGAGAGATGGAGACTGAGAAACTAAGAGGTGGGTTAGGGGAGGATGGGTAAGAGAGATGGAGACTGAGAGACTAAGAGGTGGGTTAAGGGGAGGATGGGTAAGAGACATGGAGACTGAGAGACTAAGAGGTGGGTTAGGGGGAGGATGGGAAAGAGAGATGGAGACTGAGAGGTGGGTTAGGGGGAGGATGGGTAAGAGATGGAGACTGAGAGACTAAGAGGTGGGTTAGGGGGAGGATGGGTAAGAGATGGAGACTGAGAGACTAAGAGGTGGGTTAGGGGAGGATGGGTAAGAGAGATGGAGACTGAGAGACTAAGAGGTGGGTTAGGGGAGGATGGGTAAGAGATGGAGACTGAGAGATTAAGAGGTGGGTTTGGGGATAATGGGTAGGAGAGATGGAGACTGAGAGACTAAGAGGTGGGTTAGGGGAGGATGGGTAAGAGAGATGGAGACTGAGAGGTGGGTTAGGGGGAAGGATGGGTAAGAGATGGAGACTGAGAGACTAAGAGGTGGGTTAGGGAGGATGGGTAAGAGATGGAGACTGAGAGACTAAGAGGTGGGTTAGGGAGGATGGGTAAGAGAGATGGAGACTGAGAGGTGGGTTAGGGGAGGATGGGTAAGAGAGATGGAGACTGAGAGACTAAGAGGTGGGTTAGGGGGAGGATGGGTAAGAGAGATGGAGACTGGGAGACTAAGAGGTGGGTTAGGAGGAGGATGGGTAAGAGAGATGGAGACTGAGTGACTAAGAGGTGGGTTAGGGGGAGGATGGGTAAGAGAGATGGAGACTGAGAGACTAAGAGGTGGGTTAGGGGGAGGATGGGTAAGAGAGATGGAGACTGAGAGACTAAGAGGTGGGTTAGGGAGGATGGGTAAGAGAGATGGAGACTGAGAGACTAAGAGGTGGGTTAGGGAGGATGGGTAAGAGAGATGGAGACTGAGAGACTAAGAGGTGGGTTAGGGGGAGGATGGCTAAGAGAGATGGAGACTGAGAGGTGGGTTAGGGGGAGGATGGGTAAGAGATGGAGACTGAGAGACTAAGGGGTGGGTTAGGGGGAGGATGGGTAAGAGATGGAGACTGAGTGACTAAGAGGTGGGTTAGGGGGAGGATGGGTAAGAGAGATGGAGACTGAGAGGTGGGTTAGGGGGAGGATGGGTAAGAGAGATGGAGACTGAGAGGTGGGTTAGGGGGAGGATGGGTAAGAAAGATGGAGACTGAGAGGTGGGTTAGGGGGAGTTAAGGTAAGAGAGATGGAGACTGAGAGACTAAGAGGTGGGTTAGGGGAGGATGGGTAAGAGAGATGGAGACTGAGAGACTAAGAGGTGGGTTAGGGGGAGGATGGGTAAGAGATGGAGACTGAGAGACTAAGAGGTGGGTTAGGGGAGGATGGGTAAGAGATGGAGACTGAGAGACTAAGAGGTGGGTTAGGGAGGATGGGTAAGAGAGATGGAGACTGAGAGACTGAGAGGTGGGTTAGGGGAGGATGGGTAAGAGAGATGGAGACTGGGAGACTAAGAGGTGGGTTAGGGGAGGATGGGTAAGAGAGATGGAGACTGAGAGACTAAGAGGTGGGTTAGGGGGAGGATGGGTAAGAGAGATGGAGACTGAGAGACTAAGAAGTGGGTTAGGGGGAGGATGGGTAAGAGAGATGGAGACTGAGAGACTAAGAGGTGGGTTAGGGGAAGGATGGGTAAGAGAGATGGAGACTGAGAGGTGGGTTAGGGGGAGGATGGGTAAGAGAGATGGAGACTGAGAGGTGGGTTAGGGAGGATGGGTAAGAGATGGAGACTGAGAGACTAAGAGGTGGGTTAGGGGGAGGATGGGTAAGAGATGGAGACTGAGTGACTAAGAGGTGGGTTAGGGGGAGGATGGCTAAGAGAGATGGAGACTGAGAGGTGGGTTAGGGGGAGGATGGGTAAGAGATGGAGACTGAGAGACTAAGAGGTGGGTTAGGGGGAGGATGGGTAAGAGATGGAGACTGAGTGACTAAGAGGTGGGTTAGGGAGGATGGGTAAGAGGGATGGAGACTGAGAGGTGGGTTAGGGGGGAGGATGGGTAAGAGATGGAGACTGAGAGACTAAAAGGTGGGTTAGGGGGAGGATGTGTAAGAGAGATGGAGACTGAGAGGTGGGTTAGGGGGAAGGATGGGTAAGAGAGATGGAGACTGAGAGACTAATAGGTGGGTTAGGGGAGGATGGGTAAGAGATGGAGACTGAGAGACTAAGAGGTGGGTTAGGGGGAAGGATAGGTAAGAGAGATGGAGACTGAGTGACTAAGAGGTGGGTTAGGGGGAAGGATGGGTAAGAGAGATGGAGACTGAGAGACTAATAGGTGGGTTAGGGAGGATGGGTAAGAGATGGAGACTGAGAGACTAAGAGGTGGGTTAGGGGAAGGATAGGTAAGAGAGATGGAGACTGAGAGACTAAGAGGTGGGTTAGGGAGGATGGGTAAGAGATGGAGACTGAGAGACTAAGAGGTGGGTTAGGGGGAGGATGGGTAAGAGAGATGGAGACTGAGAGGTGGGTTAGGGGGAGGATGGGTAAGAGATGGAGACTGAGAGACTAAGAGGTGGGTTAGGGGGAGGATGTTTAAGAGAGATGGAGACTGAGAGACTGAGAGGTGGTTAGGGAGGATGGGTAAGAGAGATGGAGACTGAGAGACTAAGAGGTGGGTGAGGGGGAAGGATGGGGGAGGCAAAGGGAGGTGAAGGAGAAATGAGAGGACAGTGGAAGGGAAGGTTAAGAAAATATGTAAGAGGAGACGGTAGACAAGCAGAGAGCAGACAAGATGTCAGAGTCTCATCTTCAGGCCTTAATGTGACTGAACCATCAGAAAGGACAAGAGGAACCATCAGAGAGGACAGAAGGAACCATCAGAGAGGACAGGAGGAACCATCAGAGAGGACAGGAGGAACCATCAGAGAGGACAGGAGGAAAACCATCAGAGAGGACAGGAGGAACCATCAGAGAGGACAGGAGTTAACATCAGAGAGGACAGGAGGAACCATCAGAGAGGACAGGAGGCACCGCCTAGCAGACATCTGTTAGACTGAACCATCTGAGGACAAGAGGAACCGCCTAGCAGACATCTGTTAGACTAAACCATCAGAGAGGACAAGAGGACAGGTCTAGCATACATCTGTTAGACTGAACCATCTGAGAGGACAAGAGGAACCGCCTAGCAGACATCTGTCAGACTGAACCATCAGAGAGGACAGGAGGAACCATCAGAGAGGACAGGAGGAACCATCAGAGAGGACAGGAGGAACCATCAGAGAGGACAGGAGGGACCATCAGAGAGGACAGGAAGAACCATCAGAGAGGACAGGGGGAACCATCAGAGAGGACAGGAGGAACCATCAGAGAGGACAGGAGGAAACGCCTAGCAGACGTCTGTCAGACTGAACCATCAGAGAGGACAAGAGGAAACGCCTAGCACACATCTGTCAGACTGAACCATCAGAGAGGACAAGAGGAACTGCCTAGCAGACATCTGGCAGACTGAACCATCAGAGAGGACAAGAGGAACCACCTAGCAGACATCTGTCAAACTGAACCATCAGAGAGGACAAGAGGAACCACCTAGCAGACATCTGGCAGACTGAACCATCAGAGAGGACAAGAGGAACCACCTAGCAGACATCTGTCAAACTGAACCATCAGAGAGGACAAGAGGAACCACCTAGCAGACATCTGGCAGACTGAACCATCAGAGAGGACAAGAGGAACCACCTAGCAGACATCTGTCAAACTGAACCATCAGAGAGGACAAGAGGAACCACCTAGCAGACATCTGTCAGACTGAACCATCAGAGAGGACAAGAGGAACCGCCTAGCAGACATCTGTCAGACTGAACCATCAGAGAGGACAAGAGGAACCGCCTAGCAGACATCTGTCAGACTGAACCATCAGAGAGGACAAGAGGAACCGCCTAGCAGACATCTGTCAGACTGAACCATCAGAGAGGACAAGAGGAACCGCCTAGCAGACATCTGTCAGACTGAACCATCAGAGAGGACAAGAGGAACCGCCTAGCAGACATCTGTCAGACTGAACCATCAGAGAGGACAAGAGGAACCGCCTAGCAGACATCTGTCAGACTGAACCATCAGAGAGGACAAGAGGAACCGCCTAGCAGACATCTGTCAGAGAACCTGAACCATCAGACTGAACCATCAGGACAAGAGGAACCGCCTAGCAGACATCTGTTAGAACAGACACTGAACCATAGCAGACATCTGTTAGACTGAACCATCAGAGAGGACAAGAGGAACCGCCTAGCAGACATCTGTCAGACTGAACCATCAGAGAGGACAAGAGGAACCGCCTAGCAGACATCTGTCAGACTGAACCATCAGAGAGGACAAGAGGAACCGCCTAGCAGACATCTGTCAGACTGAACCATCAGAGAGGACAAGAGGAACCGCCTAGCAGACATCTGTCAGACTGAACCATCAGAGAGGACAAGAGGAACCGCCTAGCAGACATCTGTCAGACTGAACCATCAGAGAGGACAAGAGGAACCGCCTAGCAGACATCTGTTAGACTGAACCATCAGGCAGGACAAGAGGAACCGCCTAGCAGAGATCTGTTAGACTGAACCATCAGAGAGGACAAGAGGAACCGCCTAGCAGACATCTGTCAGACTGAACCATCAGAGGAAGAGGAACCGAACCTCAGCAGACATCTAGCAGACTGAACCATCAGAGAGGACAAGAGGAACCGCCTAGCAGACATCTGTTCAGACTGAACCATCAGAGAGGACAAGAGGAACCGCCTAGCAGACATCTGTCAGACTGAACCATCAGAGAGGACAAGAGGAACCGCCTAGCAGACATCTGTCAGACTGAACCATCAGAGAGGACAAGAGGAACCGCCTAGCAGACATCTGTCAGACTGAACCATCAGAGAGGACAAGAGGAACCGCCTAGCAGACATCTGTCAGACTGAACCATCAGAGAGGACAAGAGGAACCACCTAGCAGACATCTGTTAGACTGAACCATCAGAGAGAGAGGAAAGAGGAACCGCCTAGCAGACATCTGTTAGACTGAACCATCAGAGAGGACAAGAGGAACCGCCTAGCAGACATCTGTTAGACTGAACCATCAGAGAGGACAAGAGGAACTGCCTAGCAGACATCTGTAGACTGAACCATCAGAGAGGACAAGAGGAACCGCCTAGCAGACATCTGTTAGACTGAACCATCAGAGAGGACAAGAGGAATCACCTAGCAGACATCTGTTAGACTGAACCATCAGAGAGGACAAGAGGGCCCAGCAGACATCTGTCAGACTGAACCATCAGAGAGGACAAGAGGAACCGCCTAGCAGACATCTGTCAGACTGAACCATCAGAGAGGACAAGAGGAACCTGCCTAGCAGACATCTGTCAGACTGAACCATCAGAGAGGACAAGAGGAACCGCCTAGCAGACATCTGTCAGACTGAACCATCAGAGAGGACAAGAGGAACCGCCTAGCAGACATCTGTTAGACTGAACCATCAGGCAGGACAAGAGGAACCGCCTAGCAGACATCTGTTAGACTGAACCATCAGAAAGGACAAGAAGAACCGCCTAGCAGACATCTGTCAGACTGAACCATCAGAGACGACAAGAGGAACCACCTAGCAGACATCTGTTAGACTGAACCATCAGAGAGGACAAGAGGAACCGCCTAGCAGACAGCTGTTAGACTGAACCATCAGAGAGGACAGGAGGAACCTGCCTAGCAGACATCTGTTAGACTGAACCATCAGAGGACAAGAGGAACAGCAGAGGAACCATCAGAGAGGACAAGAGGAACTGCCTAGCAGACATCTGTTAGACTGAACCATCAGAGAGGACAAGGAGGAACTGAACCCTAGCAGACATCTGTCAGACTGAACCATCAGAGAGGACAAGAGGAACCGCCTAGCAGACATCTGTCAGACTGAACCATCAGAGAGGACAAGAGGAACCGCCTAGCAGACATCTGGCAGACTGAACCATCAGAGAGGACAAGAGGAACCGCCTAGCAGACATCTGTTAGACTGAACCATCAGAGAGGACAAGAGGAACCGCCTAGCAGACATCTGTTAGACTGAACCATCAGAAAGGACAAGAAGAACCGCCTAGCAGACATCTGTCAGACTGAACCATCAGAGAGGACAAGAGGAACCACCTAGCAGACATCTGTTAGACTGAACCATCAGAGAGGACAAGAGAACTGTTAGACTGCCTAGCAGACATCTGTTAGACTGAACCATCAGAGAGGACAAGAGGAACCGCCTAGCAGACATCTGTTAGACTGAACCATCAGAGAGGACAAGAGGAACCGCCTAGCAGACATCTGTCAGACTGAACCATCAGAGCAGACAAGAGGAACAGACATCTGTTAGACTGAACCATAGACAGAGGAATCTGCAGACATTAGACTGAACCATCAGGCAGGACAAGAGGAACCGCCTAGCAGAGATCTGTTAGACTGAACCATCAGAGAGGACAAGAGGAACCGCCTAGCAGACATCTGTCAGACTGAACCATCAGAGAGGACAAGAGGAACCGCCTAGCAGACATCTGTCAGACTGAACCATCAGAGAGGACAAGAGGAACCGCCTAGCAGACATCTGTCAGACTGAACCATCAGAGAGGACAAGAGGAACCGCCTAGCAGACATCTGTCAGACTGAACCATCAGAGAGGACAAGAGAACCGCCTAGCAGACAGGAACCATCAGAACCATCAGAGGACACCGCCTAGCAGATCTGTTAGACTGAACCATCAGAGAGGACAAGAGGAACCATCAGATCTGAGGACATCAGAGAGGACAGAGGAGAACCACCAGACATCTGTTAGACTGAACCATCAGAGAGGACAGAGACATCTGTCAGACTGAACCATCAGAGAGGACAGGAACCGCCTAGCAGACATCTGAACCATCAGAGAGGACAAGAGGAACCGCCTAGCAGACATCTGTCAGACTGAACCATCAGAGAGGACAAGAGGAACCGCCTAGCAGACATCTGTCAGACTGAACCATCAGAGAGGACAAGAGGAACCGCCTAGCAGACATCTGTCAGACTGAACCATCAGGAGGACAAGAGGAACCGCCAAGAGGAAGCAGAGACATCTGTTAGACTGAACCATCAGAGAGGACAAGAGGAACCGCCTAGCAGACATCTGTCAGACTGAACCATCAGAGAGGACAAGAGGAACCGCCTAGCAGACATCTGTCAGACTGAACCATCAGAGAGGACAAGAGGAACCGCCTAGCAGACATCTGTCAGACTGAACCATCAGAGAGGACAAGAGTAACCGCCTAGCAGACATCTGTCAGACTGAACCATCAGAGAGGACAAGAGGAACCACCTAGCAGACATCTGTTAGACTGAACCATCAGAGAGGAAAAGAGGGCCCACCTAGCAGACATCTGTTAGACTGAACCATCAGAGAGGACAGGAGGAACCGCCTAGCAGACATCTGTTAGACTGAACCATCAGAGAGGACAAGAGGAACTGCCTAGCAGACATCTGTATGACTGAACCATCAGAGAGGACAAGAGGAACCGCCTAGCAGACATCTGTTAGACTGAACCATCAGAGAGGACAAGAGGAATCACCTAGCAGACATCTGTTAGACTGAACCATCAGAGAGGACAAGAGGGCCCACCTGGCAGACATCTGTCATCTTGAACCATCAGAGAGGACAAGAGGAACCGCCTAGCAGACATCTGTTAGACTGAACCATCAGAGAGGACAAGAGGAACTGCCTAGCAGACATCTGTCAGACTGAACCATCAGAGAGGACAAGAGGAACCGCCTAGCAGACATCTGTCAGACTGAACCATCAGAGAGGACAAGAGGAACCGCCTAGCAGACATCTGTTAGACTGAACCATCAGGCAGGACAAAGAGGAACCGCAGGACAAGAGGAACCGCTGAACCTAGCAGACATCTGTTAGAGACTGAACCATCAGAAAGGACAAGAAGAACCGCCTAGCAGACATCTGTCAGACTGAACCATCAGAGACGACAAGAGGAACCACCTAGCAGACATCTGTTAGACTGAACCATCAGAGAGGACAAGAGGAACCGCCTAGCAGACAGCTGTTAGACTGAACCATCAGAGAGGACAGGAGGAACTGCCTATCAGACATTGTTAGACTGAACCATCAGAGAGGACAAGAGGAACCGCCTAGCAGACATCTGTTAGACTGAACCATCAGAGAGGACAGGAGGAACTGCCTATCAGACATCTGTTAGACTGAACCATCAGAGAGGACAAGAGGAACCGCCTAGCAGACATCTGGCAGACTGAACCATCAGAGAGGACAAGAGGAACCGCCTAGCAGAAATCTGGCAGACTGAACCATCAGAGAGGACAAGAGGAACCACCTAGCAGACATCTGTTAGACTTAACCATCAGAGAGGACAAGAGGAACCGCCTAGCAGACATCTGTTAGACTGAACCATCAGAAAGGACAAGAAGAACCGCCTAGCAGACATCTGTCAGACTGAACCATCAGAGAGGACAAGAGGAACCACCTAGCAGACATCTGTTAGACTGAACCATCAGAGAGGACAAGAGGAACTGCCTAGCAGACATCTGTTAGACTGAACCATCAGAGAGGACAGGAGGAACTGCCTATCAGACATCTGTTAGACTGAACCATCAGAGAGGACAAGAGGAACCGCCTAGCAGACATCTGTCAGACTGAACCATCAGGCAGGACAAGAGGAACCGCCTAGCAGAGATCTGTTAGACTGAACCATCAGGCAGGACCAGAGGAACCGCCTAGCAGACATCTGTCAGACTGAACCATCAGGCAGGACAAGAGGAACCGCCTAGCAGAGATCTGGCAGACTGAACCATCAGAGAGGACAAGAGGAACCGCCTAGCAGACATCTGTCAGACTGAACCATCAGAGAGGACAAGAGGCACCGCCTAGCAGACATCTGTCAGACTGAACCATCAGAGAGGACAAGAGGAACCGCCTAGCAGACAGCTGTTAGACTGAACCATCAGAGAGGACAGGAGGAACTGCCTATCAGACATTGTTAGACTGAACCATCAGAGAGGACAAGAGGAACCGCCTAGCAGACATCTGTTAGACTGAACCATCAGAGAGGACAAGAGGAACTGCCTAGCAGACATCTGTTAGACTGAACCATCAGAGAGGACAAGAGGAACCGCCTAGCAGACATCTGGCAGACTGAACCATCAGAGAGGACAAGAGGAACCGCCTAGCAGACATCTGGCAGACTGAACCATCAGAGAGGACAAGAGGAACCGCCTAGCAGACATCTGTTAGACTGAACCATCAGAGAGGACAGGAGGAACTGCCTATCAGACATCTGTTAGACTGAACCATCAGAGAGGACAAGAGGAACCGCCTAGCAGACATCTGGCAGACTGAACCATCAGAGAGGACAAGAGGAACCACCTAGCAGACATCTTACCACACGTCCCTCCAAATATATTCATATAACAGTCTCAGAATAGATGGATGGAAGGCTCTCTCTGCCCACTCCCACACTCCTCTAGATGGATGGAAGGCTCTCTCTGCCCACTCCCACACTCCTCTAAGTGTTCTGGGGTTGACTTTTAATCTAGCTCCCTGCTTTAGGAGGTGGTGGAAGAACACCTCTAGGCCCTATAATAATGAATCCTGCACCCCTGTTGCTATGGTTGTTATTGGAAAGTTCCTCCCAAGCACCTGACAGTGTATTTAATATATGACTGTCTAGTTCCGAGGCAACTTATTTATTTTTTGGGGGAAGGGGGGCTATACACGTGAAAAAAAAACACGTGTTAAGTTTCACATTTTTAATACGTCCCCCGTGACATCATTATCCCCCCCACTTGTTAATATATTATTCCCAGCTACATCTGGTCTACCATCCAGGGACCAACCAGGTCAAACCCTGTGTGATTATTAAGCAATTTATGTTTGTCTTTGTGGAACCCTCAATGAAAATCCTGCCCTTGATGTGACCTATTAAAGAGTGAGTGACCAATTAAAGAGTGAGTGACCTATTAAAGAGTGAGTGACCTATTAAAAAGTGAGTGACCTATTAAAGAATAAGTGACCTATTAAAGAATAAGTGACCTATTAAAGAGTGATTGACCTATTAAAGAGTGAGTGACCTATTAAAGAGCGAGTGACCTATTAAAGAATAAGTGACCTATTAAAGAATAAGTGACCTATTAAAGAATAAGTGACCTATTAAAGAATAAGTGACCTATTAAAGAATAAGTGACCTATTAAAGAATAAGTGACCTATTAAAGAATAAGTGACCTATTAAAGAATAAGTGACCTATTAAAACATGACCACCTATCAGGGGTAAGGGTAATAACTAGGTAAAGTGGTCACTGATCATTGGTAATCTCAACTGAAGGAATGTACTGCAGAACTATAGGTATTCTCACATGTTCATACTCAACATTCTCACCCCAATTAGTACAAATAATCACCTGACACCAATTAACATTTCTCCATATACCCAACATTTCACTCTGGTTAAAAGGAATAGCCCTTATGGGCTTGTCAGTAAGCATGTCACTGTAAGGTCTATTACACCTGTTGTATTGGCCTCATGTGACAGATAAAATTTGATTTGATTTGAGTAGGCTGTTTGAGAAGGTCATAATCCTACACATAACCAACATAGCTACTGTGGTAGGTCAACATTGTGTGTTGGACAAACATGGTAGAGCATGGAAGGAATAGGCTTGGTAGAGCATGGGAGGAATAGACTTGGTAGAGCATGGGAGGAATAGACTTGGTAGAGCATGGGAGGATTAGGCTTGGTAGAGCATGGGAGGATTAGGCTTGGTAGAGCATGGGAGGATTAGGCGTGGTAGAGCATGGGAGGAATAGGCTTGGTAGAGCATGGGAGGATTAGGCTTGGTAGAGCATGGGAGGATTAGGCTTGGTAGAGCATGGGAGGAATAGACTTGGTAGAGCATGGGAGGATTAGGCTTGGTAGAGCATGGGAGGATTAGGCTTGGTAGAGCATGGGAGGAATAGGCTTGGTAGAGCATGGGAGGATTAGGCTTGGTAGAGCATGGGAGGATTAGGCTTGGTAGAGCATGGGAGGATTAGGCTTGGTAGAGCATGGGAGGAATAGGCTTGGTAGAGCATGGGAGGATTAGGCTTGGTAGAGCATGGGAGGATTAGGCTTGGTAGAGCATGGGAGGATTAGGCCTCTGGTGCTCGTGAATTTCCCTTTCTTTTTCGGCTTCTGACCGATGCCTACTTCTCAATTTTAAAACGTGTTTTTTTGGTATGTTTTTTGAATTCCCATGTTGTTGTTGTTGTTTTTACAACAGGAAGTTCAGTCAAAGCCAACAATACTGACTATCTTTATCCCTTCATCTCCTGAGCAAGGCTCTTGGAAAATACACTCATAATCAACCCATTAACTATTTACATGAAAATGTACCTTATATTTCACTGACGAAAAGGCCTAGTACTACACTACCTGTAAACAGAGGGTGAGTTATCACTAATTATAACAACATGCACATTCATCAGATACAGTCAACTGGGTCAATACATTTCAGGGATAGTCACAATTGCTGTTGACAAGCTACAGGTTTCTGCAGGCTTTTTTTTTTCAAGCCCTTGGTTCTACCACACCTGATTCTGCTATTCAAGTTCTAGCTAAACAGCTGAGGTTTTGATGAACAGATAAATAGTAGAATCACCTAGGTCTTGAATATCCTATGGATTGTCAAGAGCAATTTTGGTAATTATTGATGCAAACACTGTAAGAAATGACAAACTGCTGAGAAACACCTGCAAACTACTAAATCAATAGACAAGCACAAAACTCCTAAAAAATGATAGACATATTTACATGTGTGTGTGTGTGTGTGTGTGTGTGTGTGTGTGTGTGTGTGTATGTGTTGTCTGTGTTTTTGTGTGTCGGGAGGAGGCAAAACTATCAAGTAAATTAAGAAAATATTTAAATGGACATATTTACATAGACATGTTAACAAATGCATTTTGACATATTGATATATTTACATAGACATATTTACATATTTACACCGGCATATTTACATAGACCTATCTACATAGTTACATAGACGTATTTACACAGACATATTTACATATTTACTGAAACATCTTTGCATATTTACACATACATATTTACATATTTACACAGACCTATTTACATATAACTATTTACATATTTACATATACCTATTTACATATTTATGCAGACACATTTACAGACATATTTACATATTTACAAATACCTATTTGCATATTTACATATTTACACAGACATTTATATATCTGAACTTGGATAGGTGCTCTAAATCCTTTAGCTTCAAAAGTTCTTAGTGATTCTCTCCAACTCCAGTAAAAGACAAGCACTTCCTCATGTGTAAATGGTAGCATAAGTATGAAGACAGGTGGGAGAACTCACAGATGAGGAACAGAACATACATGTGAAGTATTGATCAAGTGTAGAACCATGTGACCTGTGTGCCTTTGACTTGGCAAGAAGGCGTTTGTCAGTTCCACATGGGCCAGTTTGCAACACTACATGACAGGCGCGTGACCACGATCCGCCGCTCTGCCATAAAGCCCCGTGTCCCTGGGCAGTACAGTAGGGAGGGCGTGCACCTCACGGATGACGGTACTGACCTCTTCGTTTAGAGTCTGAGAGCTGATCTCTCCTCCATTCTAGCAAGATGCATGCAATACTACACACCACCACACTCATTGCCACTTGCCTGAAACTCCACGAACCAAAAGGCTCTTAAGAGCCACCTAATACATGGACAAAAGTGTGTGTGTGTGTGTGTGTGTGTGTGTGTGTGTGTCTGTGTGTGTGTGTGTGTGTGTCGGGAGGGGGCTGTCAAAACTATAAAATCAATAAAGTATTAAGCTTGGCACAGTGACATGTCACTCCAGTGAGTGGGGTCAGAGAGCGTGAAAGCTTGACGGAACCACACCTTTCTAACAAACAGAATAAAATGATGGGTTAAGAATGAACATATCAGACCAGCGAGACGTGGAGCTGCAGCTGCACATTTAGAGTGGTCTGCACTCTGTATATCAACACGAGGTGGAGACGATAAACTCACCTACCGGACAATCACTGGTACGGCTGATTAGCTGTCCTAAGTAAAGTATCTTCAAAAGTGAAATTTAAGTAGGACCATTCTGTTACTCTGCTCAAACCATCGTATTATGCTACTCTCATCACCCCACTAAGGGAACCAACCATGGCTGGCTAGCCTATGTTCAAAGAAGCATCTTCCATAGCGAATGGAAGGAGAATTAACTCCACAGTTATGTTCAGGACTAAATCAAATCAATCCAATGTTATTTGTCACATTCACTGAATACAACATTTCACCTTTTCACCTTTGTCCGGTATCCGTAGTCACCGGATACCGGATAACTACAGAGAAGAACAATGAATGATGACTCCTGGCTGTCCCCAGTCCACCTGGCCATGCTGCTGCTCCAGTTTCAACTGACCTGAGCCCTAGGACCATGCCCCAGGACTACCTGACATGATGACTCCTGGCTGTCCCCAGTCCACCTGGCCGTGCTGCTGCTCCAGTTTCAACTGACCTGAGCCCTAGGGCCATGCCCCAGGACTACCTGACATGATGACTCCTGGCTGTCCCCAGTCCACCTGGCCGTGCTGCTGCTCCAGTTTCAACTGTTCTGCCTGTGATTATTATTATTTGACCATGCTGGTCATTAATGAACATTTGAACTTCTTGGCCCATCTTCTGTTATAATCTCCACCAGGCACAGCCAGAAGAGGACTGCCCCCCCCGTCCACATAGCCTGGTTCCTCTCTAGGTCTCTTCCTAGGTTTTAGCCTTTCTAGGGAGTTTTTCCTAGCCACCGTGCTTCTACACCTGCATTGCCTGCTGTTTGGGGTTTTAGGCTGGGTTTCTGTACAGCACTTTGAGATATTAGCTGATGTACGAAGGGCTATATAAATCAATTTGATTTGATTTGAACAACAGTAGAAAACTTGTTGGAACCACTTTTGGACATTCAGAGGTTTACAAGTCGCGAAAAGGCCCAACTCTCTTTCCAAGGCGACCCAGTTCCGTGAGAGAAACAATCATTTCATGTAAATACATTCATGATTCCGTGTGCAAAGTATAGTGGTACTATAAGTGAGAGTAGTTTCTGAATGTACCAACGTTAAGTGTCTCTGTCCTTCTCTCTCTCTCTCTCTCTCGCCCTCTCCATGAACTTTGTAAGAAGCAGCCATATTGTAACATATTTTAAGTGTGTATGTTTATCCTGTGTTACCATTGAATTATTTAATTAGCTAGTAAATAAATAATTAAATCAATTTGTGTAGTACTGAATCATAAGTAATACTTGAGTTTTTGCAGATGCAAGGAGATTACGACTGTTTAGAAAGATGATCTGATACGAGGTTTTGATTAATAAGTTGAGTGTTTATAGATGTGATAGGTAAAGACCTTTTAGAATTTAATTCTGGAGATGGTAACTCTTTAAAGAATCACTCTCGTGGTGCCCCAGATCCTAATGAGTTAAATGTTACATGCTTAATTTAATTGGGTAAACATTTAACATATTTAGGTAATTAGATAAATAACAGTCTTCAGATTAATGTTAAAGTCAAGTCACAACATCAATCTGTCTGTCCGTTGGTGAGCTAGCTGCCTTGTAGCTGTCATTGGAGATTTAGGTTAACTATTCTCAGCCACAAACGATAGCTTGCTATTCTGAATTGAATTGTTTATTTAACTTGTATTTTGGGGATTTGGATTCTAGATATCCGTACAGGCTACTGCAGCTTGAGGCAGCTGATTCATTTTTTTTTATTATTATTGTCCAGAATCAACCTTATACTGTTCAAATGTTTTAGTGCAAATCATGAATCATATACAGCAGTAGCTGAACGAGTGATCTTCTCACTCCCCCAAAAAAAGAAATGGAAGGGAAAGGGTAAGGGCTCTTCTCACCCCCCCCCCCAAAAAAAATAAACGAAATGGAAGGGTAAGGGGGGATACCTAGTCATTTGCACAACTGAATGCATTCATCCATCATGACTCTCGAAAGCCGCGACAGCTGCTGTTTACTTCTGAAGATCACTTTAGCCCTAAAAACCAGATTCAAATTCGACACAAACCTTCAAATAGGTATGTAATGCCACATTATATAAAGCCTTTATAGAGTTTTATTTACGTTATAAAGGTGATAAATTGGACAGATCGTGTGAAAAAAAGCACTTTTCTCACATGACATATCTCCTTCTTCACTATTACTCAGCTGCCTTCCCACTCCGCCATTTTAAAAAGCCCCGACGGAGCTCATTGCCTTCTTCAATCATGCAGCATGAAGGTCTCATCATTGACTTTGCTGGAAAGGGGAGAGATTGTGCTTTACAATGGTATTCATATTACAGTTGACCTGGAAGTACACAGAAAGATAATTTGCAGCTAAAATAAAGGTTACGTGTATGGAACACTGTCAATATGGAGCAGCAGGTAGCCTAGTGGTTAGAGCGTTGGGTCAGTAACCAGCAGGTAGCCTAGTGGTTAGAGCGTTGGGTCAATAACCAGCAGGTAGCCTAGTGGTTAGAGCGTTGGGTCAGTAACCAGCAGGTATCCTAGTGGTTAGAGCGTTGGACTAGTAACCAGCAGGTAGCCTAGTGGTTAGAGGGTTGGACTAGTAACCAGCAGGCAGCCTAGTGGTTAGAGCGTTGGACTAGTAACCAGCAGGTAGCCTAGTGGTTAGAGCGTTGGGTCAGTAACCAGCAGGTAGCCTAGTGGTTAGAGCGTTGGGTCAGTAAACAGCAGATAGCCTAGTGGTTAGAGGGTTGGACTAGTAACCAGCAGGCAGCCTAGTGGTTAGAGCGTTGGACTAGTAACCAGCAGGTAGCCTAGTGGTTAGAGCGTTGGACTAGTAACCAGAAGGTAGCCTAGTGGTTAGAGCGTTGGACTAGTAACCAGCAGGTAGCCTAGTGGTTAGAGTGTTGGACTAGTAACCAGCAGGTAGCCTAGTGGTTAGAGTGTTGGACTAGTAACCAGCAGGTAGCCTAGTGGTTAGAGCGTTGGACTAGTAACCAGCAGGTAGCCTAGTGGTTAGAGCGTTGGACTAGTAACCAGCAGGTAGCCTAGTGGTTAGAGCGTTGGACTAGTAACCAGCAGGCAGCCTAGTGGTTAGAGCGTTGGGCCAGTAACCAGCAGGTAGCCTAGTGGTTAGAGCGTTGGACTAGTAACCAGCAGGTAGCCTAGTGGTTAGAGCGTTGGACTAGTAACCAGCAGGTAGCCTAGTGGTTAGAGTGTTGGACTAGTAACCAGCAGGTAGCCTAGTGGTTAGAGCGTTGGGTCAGTAACCAGCAGGTAGCCTAGTGGTTAGAGCGTTGGACTAGTAACCAGCAGGTAGCCTAGTGGTTAGAGCGTTGGGTCAGTAACCAGCAGGTAGCCTAGTGGTTAGAGCGTTGGACTAGTAACCAGCAGGTAGCCTAGTGGTTAGAGCGTTGGACTAGTAACCAGCAGGTAGCCTAGTGGTTAGAGCGTTGGGTCAGTAACCAGCAGGCAGCCTAGTGGTTAGAGCGTTGGGTCAGTAACCAGCAGGTAGCCTAGTGGTTAGAGCGTTGGGTCAGTAACCAGCAGGCAGCCTAGTGGTTAGAGGGTTGGACTAGTAACCAGCAGGCAGCCTAGTGGTTAGAGCGTTGGACTAGTAACCAGCAGGTAGCCTAGTGGTTAGAGCGTTGGACTAGTAACCAGCAGGTAGCCTAGTGGTTAGAGCATTGGACTAGTAACCAGCAGGTAGCCTAGTGGTTAGAGCGTTGGGTCAGTAACCAGCAGGCAGCCTAGTGGTTAGAGCGTTGGGTCAGTAACCAGCAGGTAGCCTAGTGGTTAGAGCGTTGGGTCAGTAACCAGCAGGCAGCCTAGTGGTTAGAGCGTTGGACTAGTAACCAGCAGGTAGCCTAGTGGTTAGAGCGTTGGACTAGTAACCAGCAGGTAGCCTAGTGGTTAGAGCGTTGGACTAGTAACCAGCAGGTAGCCTAGTGGTTAGAGTGTTGGACTAGTAACCAGCAGGTAGCCTAGTGGTTAGAGCGTTGGACTAGTAACCAGCAGGCAGCCTAGTGGTTAGAGCGTTGGACTAGTAACCAGCAGGTAGCCTAGTGGTTAGAGCGTTGGACTAGTAACCAGCAGGCAGCCTAGTGGTTAGAGCGTTGGACTAGTAACCAGCAGGTAGCCTAGTGGTTAGAGCGTTGGGCCAGTAACCAGCAGGTAGCCTAGTGGTTAGAGCGTTGGACTAGTAACCAGCAGGTAGCCTAGTGGTTAGAGCGTTGGACTAGTAACCAGCAGGTAGCCTAGTGGTTAGAGTGTTGGACTAGTAACCAGTAGGTAGCCTAGTGGTTAGAGCGTTGGACTAGTAACCAGCAGGTAGCCTAGTGGTTAGAGCGTTGGACTAGTAACCAGCAGGTAGCCTAGTGGTTAGAGCGTTGGACTAGTAACCAGCAGGTAGCCTAGTGGTTAGAGCAGGCCAGTAACCAGCAGGTAGCCTAGTGGTTAGAGCGTTGGACTAGTAACCAGCAGGCAGCCTAGTGGTTAGAGCGATGGACTAGTAACCAGCAGGTAGCCTAGTGGTTAGAGCGTTGGACTAGTAACCAGCAGGTAGCCTAGTGGTTAGAGTGTTGGACTAGTAACCAGTAGGTAGCCTAGTGGTTAGAGTGTTGGACTAGTAACCAGCAGGTATCCTAGTGGTTAGAGCATTGGACTAGAAACCAGCAGGCAGCCTAGTGGTTAGAGTGTTGAACTAGTAACCAGCAGGTAGCCTAGTGGTTAGAGCGTTGGACTAGTAACCAGCAGGCAGCCTAGTGGTTAGAGCGTTGGACTAGTAACCAGCAGGTAGCCTAGTGGTTAGAGCGTTGGACTAGTAACCAGCAGGTAGCCTAGTGGTTAGAGCGTTGGACTAGTAACCAGCAGGTAGCCTAGTGGTTAGAGCGTTGGACTAGTAACCAGCAGGTAGCCTAGTGGTTAGAGCGTTGGACTAGTAACCAGCAGGTAGCCTAGTGGTTAGAGCGTTGGGCCAGTAACCAGCAGGTAGCCTAGTGGTTAGAGCGTTGGACTAGTAACCAGCAGGCAGCCTAGTGGTTAGAGCGTTGGACTAGTAACCAGCAGGTAGCCTAGTGGTTAGAGCGTTGGACTAGTAACCAGCAGGCAGCCTAGTGGTTAGAGCGTTGGACTAGTAACCAGTAGGTAGCCTAGTGGTTAGAGTGTTGGACTAGTAACCAGCAGGTATCCTAGTGGTTAGAGCGTTGGACTAGAAACCAGCAGGTAGCCTAGTGGTTAGAGTGTTGAACTAGTAACCAGCAGGTAGCCTAGTGGTTAGAGTGTTGGACTAGTAACCAGCATTCAGCATTCAGGCAATTTGCTGCCTTTAAATACTTCCTTTGGAGGGGATTCGAACTTAACGCGTAAGAGTCTATTGACACATCGGTGCATCAGTCCAAGTATGTAATAAAACATCCCATCAATATCCAACAGTTTAAGAGATATCTGTTTTTACATTGGATACGTCTCAATCCACCACTTCATATGTCCGCATCGACGGTGGAAGGTGGCCGAGTTACAGTGATGTTTGTCAGACCAGGAGACGTCACCAAAAAGGGTTTTCTCACGAAAACGTCTGTAACGTCTGAAAGGTTAGGCATAGAAAAAAGAATGTGACCCCTATGGAAAGGAGAGGCTCTCACCAACACAACGGTGTTTTGGAATATGACCCCCCCACCAACACAACGGTGTTTTGGAATACGACCCCCATACCAACACAAAAGTGTTTTGGTCTACGACCCCACACCAACACAAAAGTGTTTTGGTCTACGACCACCCCACACCAACACAACGGTGTTTTGGTCCACGACCCCCCCACACCAACACAACAGTGATTTGGTATACGACCCCCATACCAACACAACAGACCCCCACAAGTATAACAGGACTCTGAAGGCAACCCGGTACCTCTGAAGGTAAACCAGTACCTCTGAAGGTAACCCAGTACCTCTGAAGGTAACCCAGTACCTCTGAAGGTAAACCAGTACCTCTGAAGGTAAACCAGTACCTCTGAAGGTACCTCTGAAGGTAACCCAGTACCTCTGAAGGTAACCCAGTACCTCTGAAGGTTAACCAGTTCCTCTGAAGGTAACCCAGTACCTCTGAAGGTAACCCGGTACCTCTGAAGGTAACCCGGTACCTCTGAAGGTAAACTGGTACGTCTGAAGGTAAACCAGTACCTCTGAAGGTAAACCAGTACCTCTGAAGGTACCTCTGAAGGTTACACGGTACCTCTGAAGGTAAACCAGTACCTCTGAAGGTACCTCTGAAGGTAAACCAGTACGTCTGAAGGTACCTCTGAAGGTAAACCAGTACCTCTGAAGGTACCTCTGAAGGTAAACCAGTACCTCTGAAGGTAAACCAGTACCTCTGAAGGTAAACCTGAAGGTAAACCTCTGAAGTAAACCAGTACCTCTGAAGGTAAACCAGTACCTCTGAAGGTACCTCTGAAGGTTAAGGTACCTCTGAAGGTAAACCAGTACCTCTGAAGGTACCTCTGAAGGTAAACCAGTACCTCTGAAGGTACCTCTGAAGGTAAACCAGTACCTCTGAAGGTAAACCAGTACCTCTGAAGGTACCTCTGAAGGTAAACCAGTACCTCTGAAGGTACCTCTGAAGGTTACACGGTACCTCTGAAAGACGTGTTGAGGTAGTTTTGCGCCAACATAATATATTAATATGTCCAAAAAAACTAAATATTTCTTGAGTTTTCTTATATTTTCTAGATATAGGACAGACGCTTCAAAATCTATTTGTTTTTTTATGAATGTATAATTCAATGGCCTTTCTAAGGGCTAAAGTAGTAAAGGCCAAATTCTATATTCTACGTGAGTGTTCGAGCAGTAATTTACCACTGTCTGAGTTTAGATGTCTAAAAGACAGGAAGTAATGGATGGGTTGGCCACAAGGTCAGCTCACAAGGGAATTGTGGGATTGCACGGGACGAGAGAGGAAGAGAGAGAAAGACAGAGTAAGAGAAATAGAAGAAGAGAGGGGAAGAGAGAGGAAGAGGGGGAGGAGAGGGCAATTCACCTGAGAAGGTCTTTGAGCTGTTGACATACAGATCCATCACTGTGAGTGAGTTGCTGTACGAGAACATGCATGATGAACTCAAATCTCCTCTCTGCTAGGTCAGTGTTTTAATTAAATCAGTATATTATACAAGACACAACAAAGGCAGATATAGAGTAAATAATGATGGCTTATTTTTATTTAACAGATTAGAGGTTTATATAATTTACAAAAATATTTATAGAAATAAAAAAAACTGATCCTGAACCCGAACCCGAACCTGAACCTGAACCTGAACCCGAACCCGAACCTGAACCTGAAACTGAACCCGAACCTGAACCCGAACTCGAACCTGAACCCGAACCTGAACCTGAAACTGAACCCGAACCTGAACCCGAACTCGAACCCGAACCCGAACCTGAACCCGAACCCGAACCTGAACCTGAAACTGAACCCGAACCTGAACCCGAACTCGAACCTGAACCCGAACCTGAACCCGAACCCAAACCCGAACCTGAACCTGAACCTGAACCCGAACCCGAACCTGAACCCGAACCTGAACCTGAACCTAGCACACAAAACAGTTGCTTTTACGTGAGAGCTCATTCCCTGTATTATCTGACACTCGGATCCATCCATCCTTCCATTCATCCTGGGAACATGAGCTGTGGAATAACGACCCGCCAGCGATGTAGGAAGTGGGAATGCCGTCTGAACACTGAGCTGACTTCTACAGAAAGAATGTATGTACAGTAAATATATATATATGTGTAGAGACAATGTTAACAGGTTAAAGACGACATGTCAGGTTTCCGAGACAATCTCGTTGCTACGGGAGATCACTTTTTTTCCCCACCCGTCCTCCATCGGTGAAAGGCAGGCCCGTCGTTGCCATGACGAACACGGCGTCATTCTGGCAGGAAATGAAATCAATAAGGAAGTATGTGTCAGTAGTGTCTGACTGGGCTGTTGGTACGTGATGAATACATCTCTGCTCTCTCTGTTGCTCGCTCTGGTTCATCTATCGTTCTCACACACACACGGACACACACACACACACACACGGATACACGGACACACACACACACACGGATACACGGACACACACACACACGGACACACACACACACACACGGACACACACACACACACACACACGGACACACACACACGGACACACACACACACATACGGACACACATGGACACACGGACACATGGACACACACACACACTTATGCACATTTACACATGCACACACAATCACACAGACATACACCTGATTCTCTCTCGGTTTCTTCCCCCTCTCACCCACATCTGTCTCTACTGGATGCAGACACGATCCATTGAGAAATTATTCAGACCCCTTGACCTTTTTCACATAGTACCACAAAACACCAGTCTCAACGTCAACAGTGAAGAAGCTGGACTCCGGGATGTTGGCCATCTAGTTCCTCTGTCCAGTCTCAACATCAACAGTGAAGAGGCGACTCAGGGATGCTGTCCGTCTAGGCAGAGTTCCTCTGTCCAGTCTCAACATCAACAGTGAAGAAGCTGGACTCCGGGTTGACTTGACAAGACGACCTGGCAACAGACAAACAGAGAACACAGGAATAAATACCCTGGGAATAATGGGGAAGACGGGTGAAACCTGGAGGTAGGTGGAGACAATCACAAAGACAGGTGAAACACTGTTACACTATTCAGAGGACTGACTATTGTGATAGAATAATACCATAGTATCCATGTTTGGTATATATTTGAAAGTTGTTCTCTGATAACTCTGATGCAATCTTTATGGATGTATGATCTCTGTAGTAACTGTTATCTATATGGATGTATAATCTTTATGGATGTATGATCTCTGTAGTAACTGTTCTCTTTTGAAAACTCTGATGCTATCTCTATGGATGTATGATCTCTGTAGTATGTAACTATAGTGTTCTATTACTGTAACTATAGTGTTCTGTTACTGTAACTATAGTTTCTCTATTACTGTAACTAAAGTGTTCTATTACTGTAACTATAGTGTTATATTACTGTAACTATAGTGTTCTATCACTGTAACTATAGTGTTCTATTACTGTAACTATAGTGTTCTATTACTGTAACTATAGTTTTCTATTACTGTAACTATAGTGTTCTATTACTGTACCTATAGTGTTCTATTACTGTAACTATAGTGTTCTATTACTGTAACTATAGTGTCCTATTACTGTAACTATAGTGTTCTATTACTGTAACTATAGTGTTCTATTACTGTAACTATAGTGTTCTATTACTGTAACTATAGTGTTCTATTACTGTAACTATAGTGTTCTGTTACTGTAACTATAGTGTTCTATTACTGTAACTATAGTGTTCTATTACTGTAACTATAGTGTTCTATTACTGTAACTATAGTGTTCTATTACTGTAACTATAGTGTTCTATTACTGTAACTATAGTGTTCTATTACTGTAACTATAGTGTTCTGTTACTGTAACTATAGTGTTCTATTACTGTAACTATAGTGTTCTATTACTGTAACTATAGTGTTCTATTACTGTAACTATAGTGTCCTATTACTGTAACTATAGTGTTCTATTACTGTAACTATAGTGTTCTATTACTGTAACTATAGTTTCTCTATTACTGTAACTATAGTGTTCTATTACTGTAACTATAGTGTTCTATTACTGTAACTATAGTGTTCTATCACTGTAACTATAGTGTTCTATTACTGTAACTATAGTGTTCTATTACTGTAACTATAGTGTTCTATTACTGTAACTATAGTGTTCTATCACTGTAACTATAGTGTTCTATTACTGTAACTATAGTGTTCTATTACTGTAACTATAGTGTTCTATTACTGTAACTATAGTGTTTTATTACTGTAACTATAGTGTTCTATCACTGTAACTATAGTGTTCTATTACTGTAACTATAGTGTTCTATTACTGTAACTATAGTGTTCTATTACTGTAACTATAGTGTTATAATACTGTGTCTATAGTGTCCTGTTAATGTATAAATAGTGTTCTATTACAGAATCTATAGTGTTCTATTACTGTAACTAAAGTGTTCTATCACTGTAACTATAGTGTTCTATTACTGTAACTATAGTGTTCTGTTACTGTAACTATAGTGTTCTATTACAGAATCTATAGTGTTCTATTACTGTAACTATAGTGTTCTATTACTGTAACTATAGTGTTCTATTACTGTAACTATAGTGTTCTATTACTGTAACTATAGTGTTCTATTACTGTAACTATAGTGTTTTATTACTGTAACTATAGTGTTCTATTTCAGAATCTATAGTGTTCTATTACAGAATCTATAGTGTTCTATTACTGTAACTATAGTGTTCTATTACTGTACCTATAGTGTTCTATTACTGTAACTATAGTGTTATAATACTGTGTCTATAGTGTCCTATTAATGTATAAATAGTGTTCTATTACAGAATCTATAGTGTTCTATTACTGTAACTATAGTGTTCTATTACTGTAACTATAGTGTTCTATTAATGTTTAAATAGTGTTCTATTACAGAATCTATAGTGTTCTATTACTGTAACTATAGTGTTCTATTACTGTAACTATAGTGTTCTATTACTGTAACTACAGTGTTATAATACTGTGTCTATAGTGTCCTGTTAATGTATAAATAGTGTTCTATTACAGAATCTATAGTGTTCTATTACTGTAACTAAAGTGTTCTATCACTGTAACTATAGTGTTCTATTACTGTAACTATAGTGTTCTGTTACTGTAACTATAGTGTTCTATTACAGAATCTATAGTGTTCTATTACTGTAACTATAGTGTTCTATTACTGTAACTATAGTGTTCTATTACTGTAACTATAGTGTTCTATTACTGTAACTATAGTGTTCTATTACTGTAACTATAGTGTTTTATTACTGTAACTATAGTGTTCTATTTCAGAATCTATAGTGTTCTATTACAGAATCTATAGTGTTCTATTACTGTAACTATAGTGTTCTATTACTGTACCTATAGTGTTCTATTACTGTAACTATAGTGTTATAATACTGTGTCTATAGTGTCCTATTAATGTATAAATAGTGTTCTATTACAGAATCTATAGTGTTCTATTACTGTAACTATAGTGTTCTATTACTGTAACTATAGTGTTCTATTAATGTTTAAATAGTGTTCTATTACAGAATCTATAGTGTTCTATTACTGTAACTATAGTGTTCTATTACTGTAACTATAGTGTTCTATTACTGTAACTACAGTGTTATAATACTGTGTCTATAGTGTCCTGTTAATGTATAAATAGTGTTCTATTACAGAATCTATAGTGTTCTATTACTGTAACTAAAGTGTTCTATCACTGTAACTATAGTATTCTATTACTGTAACTATAGTGTTCTATTACTGTAACTATAGTGTTCTATTACTGTAACTATAGTGTTCTATTACAGAATCTATAGTGTTCTATTACTGTAACTATAGTGTTCTATTACTGTAACTATAGTGTTCTATTACTGTAACTATAGTGTTCTATTACTGTAACTATAGTGTTCTATTACTGTAACTATAGTGTTCTATTACTGTAACTATAGTGTTCTATTACTGTAACTATAGTGTTCTATTACTGTAACTATAGTGTTCTATTACTGTAACTATAGTGTTCTATCACTGTAACTATAGTGTTCTATTACTGTAACTATAGTGTTCTATTACTGTAACTATAGTGTTCTATTACTGTAACTATAGTGTTCTATTACTGTAACTATAGTGTTCTATTACTGTAACTATAGTGTTCTATTACATAATCTATAGTGTTCTATTACTGTAACTATAGTGTTCTATTACTGTAACTATAGTGTTTTAATACTGTGTCTATAGTGTCCTATTAATGTATAAATAGTGTTCTATTACAGAATCTATAGTGTTCTATTACTGTAACTACCGGTATAGTGTTCTATTACTGTAACTATAGTGTTCTATCACTGTATCTCTACTATAGTGTTCTACTACTGTAACTATAGTGTTCTATTACTGTAACTATAGTGTTCTATTACTGTAACTATAGTGTTCTATTACTGTAACTATAGTGTTCTATTAATGTTTAAATAGTGTTCTATTACTGTAACTATAGTGTTCTATTACTGTAACTATAGTGTTTTATTACTGTAACTATAGTGTTCTATTTCAGAATCTATAGTGTTCTATTACAGAATCTATAGTGTTCTATTACTGTAACTATAGTGTTCTATTACTGTACCTATAGTGTTCTATTACTGTAACTATAGTGTTATAATACTGTGTCTATAGTGTCCTATTAATGTATAAATAGTGTTCTATTACAGAATCTATAGTGTTCTATTACTGTAACTATAGTGTTCTATTACTGTAACTATAGTGTTCTATTAATGTTTAAATAGTGTTCTATTACAGAATCTATAGTGTTCTATTACTGTAACTATAGTGTTCTATTACTGTAACTATAGTGTTCTATTACTGTAACTACAGTGTTATAATACTGTGTCTATAGTGTCCTGTTAATGTATAAATAGTGTTCTATTACAGAATCTATAGTGTTCTATTACTGTAACTAAAGTGTTCTATCACTGTAACTATAGTATTCTATTACTGTAACTATAGTGTTCTATTACTGTAACTATAGTGTTCTATTTCAGAATCTATAGTGTTCTATTACAGAATCTATAGTGTTCTATTACTGTAACTATAGTGTTCTATTACTGTACCTATAGTGTTCTATTACTGTAACTGTAGTGTGCTATTACTATAACTATAGTGTTCTATTACTGTAACTATAGTGTTCTATTACTGTAACTATAGTGTTCTATTACAGAATCTATAGTGTTCTATTACTGTACCTATAGTGTTCTATTACTGTAACTATAGTGTTCTATTACTGTAACTATAGTGTTCTATTACTGTAACTATAGTGTTATAATAGTGTCTATAGTTCCTATTAACTAAATAGTGTTCTATTACAGAATCTATAGTGTTCTATTACTGTAACTATAGTGTTCTATTAACTATAGTGTTCTATTACTGTAACTATAGTGTTCTATTAATGTTTAAATAGTGTTCTATTACAGAATCTATAGTGTTCTATAGTGTTCTATTACTGTAACTATAGTGTTCTATTACTGTAACTATAGTGTTTATAATACTGTGTCTATAGTGTAACTCTATTACTGTAACTATAGTGTGTAACTATAGTGTTCTATTACTGTAACTATAGTGTTCTATTACTGTAACTATAGTGTGTTCTATTACTGTAACTATAGTGTTCTATTACTGTAACTATAGTGTTCTATTACTGTAACTATAGTGTTCTATTACTGAACTATAGTGTTCTATTAGTACTATAGTGTTCTATTACTGTAACTATAGTGTTCTATTAACTATAGTGTACTGTAACTATAGTGTTCTATTACTGTAACTATAGTGTTCTATTACTATTAACTATAGTGTTCTACTGTACTGTAACTATAGTGTTCTATTACTGTAACTATAGTGTTCTATTACTGTAACTATAGTGTTCTATTACTGTCTATAACTATAGTGTGTACTGTAACTACTAGTGTTCTATTACTGTAACTATAGTGTTCTATCACTGTAACTATAGTGTTCTATTACTGTAACTATAGTGTTCTATTACTGTAACTATAGTGTTCTATTACTGTAACTATAGTGTTCTATTACTGTAACTATAGTGTTCTATTACTGTAACTATAGTGTTCTTAACTATAGTGTTCTATTAATGTTCAAATAGTGTTCTATTACAGAATCTATAGTGTTCTATTACAGAATCTATAGTGTTCTATTACTGTAACTATAGTGTTCTATTACTGTAACTATAGTGTTCTATTACTGTAACTATAGTGTTCTATTACTGTAACTACCGGTATAGTGTTCTATTACTCTAACTATAGTGTTCTATCACTGTATCTCTACTATAGTGTTCTATTACTGTAACTATAGTGTTCTATTACTGTAACTATAGTGTTCTATTACTCTAACTATAGTGTTCTATTACTGTAACTATAGTGTTCTATTAATGTTTAAATAGTGTTCTATTACAGAATCTATAGTGTTCTATTACAGAATCTATAGTGTTCTATTACTGTAACTATAGTGTTCTATTACTGTAACTATAGTGTTCTATTACTGTAACTATAGTGTTCTATTACTGTAACTATAGTGTTCTATTACTGTAACTACCGGTATAGTGTTCTATTACTCTAACTATAGTGTTCTATCACTGTATCTCTACTATAGTGTTCTATTACTGTAACTATAGTGTTCTATTACTGTAACTATAGTGTTCTATTACTGTAACTATAGTGTTCTATTAATGTTTAAATAGTGTTCTATTACAGAATCAATAGTGTTCTATTACTGTAACTATAGTGTTCTATCACTGTAACTATAGTGTTCTATTACTGTAA